>NW_028115278.1:0-41507 GCF_964273445.1 Streptopelia decaocto | reverse complement strand
GATTTGCAAAGTTTCAATGGGAATGGGAAGAATTGGGACAAAAATTGGAAAATTTTTAAGGGACTTAGAAAAAATTTCAACTGGAATTTTAGCCATTTTTTTATGTGAAATTGTAAACATGTGGCCATGGATTTTGAAAATTCTAGAGAGAATTTTAAAAGCTTCAAGAGAATTTCAACAATTTTGAGAGGGATTTGAAAAGTTTCAATGGGAATGGGAAGAATTGGGACAAAAATTGGAAAATTTTTAAGGGACTTTGAAAAAATTTCAACTGGAATTTTAGCCATTTTTTTATGTGAAATTGTAAACATGTGGCCATGGATTTTGAAAATTCTAGAGAGAATTTTAAAAGCTTCAACAGAATTTCAACAATTTTGAGAGGGATTTGAAAAGTTTCAATGGGAATGGGAAGAATTGGGACAAAAATTGGAAAATTTTGAAGGGACTTTGAAAAAATTTCAACTGGAATTTTAGCCATTTTTTGACGTGAAATTGTAAACATGTGGCCATGGATTTTGAAAATTCTAGAGAGAATTTAAAAGCTTCAAGAGAATTTCAACAATTTTGAGAGGGATTTGAAAAGTTTCAATGGGAATGGGAAGAATTGGGACAAAAATTGGAAAATTTTGAAGGGACTTTGAAAAAATTTCAACTGGAATTTTAGCCATTTTTTGACGTGAAATTGTAAACATGTGGCCATGGATTTTGAAAATTCTAGAGAGAATTTTAAAAGCTTCAAGAGAATTTCAACAATTTTGAGAGGGATTTGAAAAGTTTCAATGGGAATGGGAAGAATTGGGACAAAAATTGGAAAATTTTTAAGGGACTTTGAAAAAATTTCAACTGGAATTTTAGCCATTTTTTGACGTGAAATTGTAAACATGTGGACATGGATTTTGAAAATTCTAGAGAGAATTTTAAAAGCTTCAAGAGAATTTCAACAATTTTGAGAGGGATTTGAAAAGTTTCAATGGGAATGGGAAGAATTGGGACAAAAATTGGAAAATTTTTCAGGGACTTTGAAAAAATTTCAACTGGAATTTTAGCCATTTTTTGACGTGAAATTGTAAACATGTGGCCATGGATTTTGAAAATTCTAGAGAGAATTTTAAAAGCTTCAAGAGAATTTCAACAATTTTGAGAGGGATTTGAAAAGTTTCAATGGGAATGGGAAGAATTGGGACAAAAATTGGAAAATTTTTCAGGGACTTTGAAAAAATTTCAACTGGAATTTTAGCCATTTTTTGACGTGAAATTGTAAACATGTGGACATGGATTTTGAAAATTCTAGAGAGAATTTTAAAAGCTTCAACAGAATTTCAACAATTTTGAGAGGGATTTGAAAAGTTTCAATGAGAATGGGAAGAATTGGGACAAAAATTGGAAAATTTTTAAGGGACTTTGAAAAAATTTCAACTGGAATTTTAGCCATTTTTTGACATGAAATTGTAAACATGTGGACATGGATTTTGAAAATTGTAGAGAGAATTTTAAATGCTTCAAGAGAATTTCAACAATTTTGAGAGGGATTTGAAAAGTTTCAATGGGAATGGGAAGAATTGGGACAAAAATTGGAAAATTTTTAAGGGACTTTGAAAAAATTTCAACTGGAATTTTAGCCATTTTTTGACGTGAAATTGTAAACATGTGGACATGGATTTTGAAAATTGTAGAGAGAATTTTAAATGCTTCAAGAGAATTTCAACAATTTTGAGAGGGATTTGAAAAGTTTCAATGGGAATGGGAAGAATTGGGACAAAAATTGGAAAATTTTGAAGGGACTTTGAAAAAAATTTCAACTGGAATTTTAGCCATTTTTTGACGTGAAATTGTAAACATGTGGACATGGATTTTGAAAATTCTAGAGAGAATTTTAAAAGCTTCAAGAGAATTTCAACAATTTTGAGAGGGATTTGAAAAGTTTCAATGGGAATGGGAAGAATTGGGACAAAAATTGGAAAATTTTGAAGGGACTTTGAAAAAATTTCAACTGGAATTTTAGCCATTTTTTGACGTGAAATTGTAAACATGTGGCCATGGATTTTGAAAATTCTAGAGAGAATTTTAAAAGCTTCAAGAGAATTTCAACAATTTTTGAGAGGGATTTGAAAAGTTTCAATGGGAATGGGAAGAATTGGGACAAAAATTGGAAAATTTTTCAGGGACTTTGAAAAAATTTCAACTGGAATTTTAGCCATTTTTTGACGTGAAATTGTAAACATGTGGCCATGGATTTTGAAAATTCTAGAGAGAATTTTAAAAGCTTCAACAGAATTTCAACAATTTTGAGAGGGATTTGAAAAGTTTCAATGGGAATGGGAAGAATTGGGACAAAAATTGGAAAATTTTTAAGGGACTTTGAAAAAATTTCAACTGGAATTTTAGCCATTTTTTGACATGAAATTGTAAACATGTGGACATGGATTTTGAAAATTGTAGAGAGAATTTTAAAAGCTTCAAGAGAATTTCAACAATTTTGAGAGGGATTTGAAAAGTTTCAATGGGAATGGGAAGAATTGGGACAAAAATTGGAAAATTTTTAAGGGACTTTGAAAAAATTTCAACTGGAATTTTAGCCATTTTTTGACGTGAAATTGTAAACATGTGGCCATGGATTTTGAAAATTCTAGAGAGAATTTTAAAAGCTTCAAGAGAATTTCAACAATTTTGAGAGGGATTTGAAAAGTTTCAGTGGGAATGGGAAGAATTGGGACAAAAATTGGAAAATTTTGAAGGGACTTTGAAAAAATTTCAACTGGAATTTTAGCCATTTTTTGACGTGAAATTGTAAACATGTGGCCATGGATTTTGAAAATTCTAGAGAGAATTTTAAAAGCTTCAACAGAATTTCAACAATTTTGAGAGGGATTTGAAAAGTTTCAATGGGAATGGGAAGAATTGGGACAAAAATTGGAAAATTTTTAAGGGACTTTGAAAAAATTTCAACTGGAATTTTAGCCATTTTTTGACGTGAAATTGTAAACATGTGGACATGGATTTTGAAAATTCTAGAGAGAATTTTAAAAGCTTCAACAGAATTTCAACAATTTTGAGAGGGATTTGAAAAGTTTCAGTGGGAATGGGAAGAATCGGGACAAAAATTGGAAAATTTTTAAGGGACTTTGAAAAAATTTCAACTGGAATTTTAGCCATTTTTTGACGTGAAATTGTAAACATGTGGACATGGATTTTGAAAATTCTAGAGAGAATTTTAAAAGCTTCAACAGAATTTCAAAAATTTTGAGAGGGATTTGAAAAGTTTCAATGGGAATGGGAAGAATTGGGACAAAAATTGGAAAACTTTTAAGGGACTTTGAAAAAATTTCAACTGGAATTTTAGCCATTTTTTTATGTGAAATTGTAAACATGTGGACATGGATTTTGAAAATTCTAGAGAGAATTTTAAAAGCTTCAAGAGAATTTCAACAATTTTGAGAGGGATTTGAAAAGTTTCAATGGGAATGGGAAGAATTGGGACAAAAATTGGAAAATTTTTAAGGGACTTTGAAAAAATTTCAACTGGAATTTTAGCCATTTTTTGACGTGAAATTGTAAACATGTGGACATGGATTTTGAAAATTCTAGAGAGAATTTTAAAAGCTTCAAGAGAATTTCAACAATTTTGAGAGGGATTTGAAAAGTTTCAATGGGAATGGGAAGAATTGGGACAAAAATTGGAAAATTTTTAAGGGACTTTGAAAAAATTTCAACTGGAATTTTAGCCATTTTTTGACGTGAAATTGTAAACATGTGGACATGGATTTTGAAAATTCTAGAGAGAATTTTAAAAGCTTCAACAGAATTTCAACAATTTTGAGAGGGATTTGAAAAGTTTCAATGGGAATGGGAAGAATTGGGACAAAAATTGGAAAATTTTGAAGGGACTTTGAAAAAATTTCAACTGGAATTTTAGCCATTTTTTGACGTGAAATTGTAAACATGTTGAAGTGGATTTTGAAAATTCTAGAGAGAATTTTAAAAGCTTCAAGAGAATTTCAACAATTTTGAGAGGGATTTGAAAAGTTTCAATGGGAATGGGAAGAATTGGGACAAAAATTGGAAAATTTTTAAGGGACTTTGAAAAAATTTCAACTGGAATTTTAGCCATTTTTTGACGTGAAATTGTAAACATGTGGACATGGATTTTGAAAATTCTAGAGAGAATTTTAAAAGCTTCAAGAGAATTTCAACAATTTTGAGAGGGATTTGAAAAGTTTCAATGGGAATGGGAAGAATTGGGACAAAAATTGGAAAATTTTTAAGGGACTTAGAAAAAATTTCAACTGGAATTTTAGCCATTTTTTTATGTGAAATTGTAAACATGTGGCCATGGATTTTGAAAATTCTAGAGAGAATTTTAAAAGCTTCAAGAGAATTTCAACAATTTTGAGAGGGATTTGAAAAGTTTCAATGGGAATGGGAAGAATTGGGACAAAAATTGGAAAATTTTTAAGGGACTTTGAAAAAATTTCAACTGGAATTTTAGCCATTTTTTTATGTGAAATTGTAAACATGTGGCCATGGATTTTGAAAATTCTAGAGAGAATTTTAAAAGCTTCAACAGAATTTCAACAATTTTGAGAGGGATTTGAAAAGTTTCAATGGGAATGGGAAGAATTGGGACAAAAATTGGAAAATTTTGAAGGGACTTTGAAAAAATTTCAACTGGAATTTTAGCCATTTTTTGACGTGAAATTGTAAACATGTGGCCATGGATTTTGAAAATTCTAGAGAGAATTTTAAAAGCTTCAAGAGAATTTCAACAATTTTGAGAGGGATTTGAAAAGTTTCAATGGGAATGGGAAGAATTGGGACAAAAATTGGAAAATTTTTCAGGGACTTTGAAAAAATTTCAACTGGAATTTTAGCCATTTTTTGACGTGAAATTGTAAACATGTGGCCATGGATTTTGAAAATTCTAGAGAGAATTTTAAAAGCTTCAAGAGAATTTCAACAATTTTGAGAGGGATTTGAAAAGTTTCAATGGGAATGGGAAGAATTGGGACAAAAATTGGAAAATTTTTCAGGGACTTTGAAAAAATTTCAACTGGAATTTTAGCCATTTTTTGACGTGAAATTGTAAACATGTGGCCATGGATTTTGAAAATTCTAGAGAGAATTTTAAAAGCTTCAACAGAATTTCAACAATGTTGAGAGGGATTTGAAAAGTTTCAATGGGAATGGGAAGAATTGGGACAAAAATTGGAAAATTTTTAAGGGACTTTGAAAAAATTTCAACTGGAATTTTAGCCATTTTTTGACATGAAATTGTAAACATGTGGACATGGATTTTGAAAATTGTAGAGAGAATTTTAAAAGCTTCAAGAGAATTTCAACAATTTTGAGAGGGATTTGAAAAGTTTCAATGGGAATGGGAAGAATTGGGACAAAAATTGGAAAATTTTTAAGGGACTTTGAAAAAATTTCAACTGGAATTTTAGCCATTTTTTGACGTGAAATTGTAAACATGTGGCCATGGATTTTGAAAATTCTAGAGAGAATTTTAAAAGCTTCAAGAGAATTTCAACAATTTTGAGAGGGATTTGAAAAGTTTCAATGGGAATGGGAAGAATTGGGACAAAAATTGGAAATTTTGAAGGGACTTTGAAAAAATTTCAACTGGAATTTTAGCCATTTTTTGACGTGAAATTGTAAACATGTGGACATGGATTTTGAAAATTCTAGAGAGAATTTTAAAAGCTTCAAGAGAATTTCAACAATTTTGAGAGGGATTTGAAAAGTTTCAATGGGAATGGGAAGAATTGGGACAAAAATTGGAAAATTTTTAAGGGACTTTGAAAAAATTTCAACTGGAATTTTAGCCATTTTTTGACGTGAAATTGTAAACATGTGGACATGGATTTTGAAAATTCTAGAGAGAATTTTAAAAGCTTCAACAGAATTTCAACAATTTTGAGAGGGATTTGAAAAGTTTCAGTGGGAATGGGAAGAATCGGGACAAAAATTGGAAAATTTTTAAGGGACTTTGAAAAAATTTCAACTGGAATTTTAGCCATTTTTTGACGTGAAATTGTAAACATGTGGACATGGATTTTGAAAATTCTAGAGAGAATTTTAAAAGCTTCAACAGAATTTCAAAAATTTTGAGAGGGATTTGAAAAGTTTCAATGGGAATGGGAAGAATTGGGACAAAAATTGGAAAACTTTTAAGGGACTTTGAAAAAATTTCAACTGGAATTTTAGCCATTTTTTTATGTGAAATTGTAAACATGTGGACATGGATTTTGAAAATTCTAGAGAGAATTTTAAAAGCTTCAAGAGAATTTCAACAATTTTGAGAGGGATTTGAAAAGTTTCAATGGGAATGGGAAGAATTGGGACAAAAATTGGAAAATTTTTAAGGGACTTTGAAAAAATTTCAACTGGAATTTTAGCCATTTTTTGACGTGAAATTGTAAACATGTGGACATGGATTTTGAAAATTCTAGAGAGAATTTTAAAAGCTTCAAGAGAATTTCAACAATTTTGAGAGGGATTTGAAAAGTTTCAATGGGAATGGGAAGAATTGGGACAAAAATTGGAAAATTTTTAAGGGACTTTGAAAAAATTTCAACTGGAATTTTAGCCATTTTTTGACGTGAAATTGTAAACATGTGGACATGGATTTTGAAAATTCTAGAGAGAATTTTAAAAGCTTCAACAGAATTTCAACAATTTTGAGAGGGATTTGAAAAGTTTCAATGGGAATGGGAAGAATTGGGACAAAAATTGGAAAATTTTGAAGGGACTTTGAAAAAATTTCAACTGGAATTTTAGCCATTTTTTGACGTGAAATTGTAAACATGTTGAAGTGGATTTTGAAAATTCTAGAGAGAATTTTAAAAGCTTCAAGAGAATTTCAACAATTTTGAGAGGGATTTGAAAAGTTTCAATGGGAATGGGAAGAATTGGGACAAAAATTGGAAAATTTTTAAGGGACTTTGAAAAAATTTCAACTGGAATTTTAGCCATTTTTTGACGTGAAATTGTAAACATGTGGACATGGATTTTGAAAATTCTAGAGAGAATTTTAAAAGCTTCAAGAGAATTTCAACAATTTTGAGAGGGATTTGCAAAGTTTCAATGGGAATGGGAAGAATTGGGACAAAAATTGGAAAATTTTTAAGGGACTTAGAAAAAATTTCAACTGGAATTTTAGCCATTTTTTTATGTGAAATTGTAAACATGTGGCCATGGATTTTGAAAATTCTAGAGAGAATTTTAAAAGCTTCAAGAGAATTTCAACAATTTTGAGAGGGATTTGAAAAGTTTCAATGGGAATGGGAAGAATTGGGACAAAAATTGGAAAATTTTTAAGGGACTTTGAAAAAATTTCAACTGGAATTTTAGCCATTTTTTTATGTGAAATTGTAAACATGTGGCCATGGATTTTGAAAATTCTAGAGAGAATTTTAAAAGCTTCAACAGAATTTCAACAATTTTGAGAGGGATTTGAAAAGTTTCAATGGGAATGGGAAGAATTGGGACAAAAATTGGAAAATTTTGAAGGGACTTTGAAAAAATTTAAACTGGAATTTTAGCCATTTTTTGACGTGAAATTGTAAACATGTGGCCATGGATTTTGAAAATTCTAGAGAGAATTTTAAAAGCTTCAAGAGAATTTCAACAATTTTGAGAGGGATTTGAAAAGTTTCAATGGGAATGGGAAGAATTGGGACAAAAATTGGAAAATTTTTAAGGGACTTTGAAAAAATTTCAACTGGAATTTTAGCCATTTTTTGACGTGAAATTGTAAACATGTGGACATGGATTTTGAAAATTCTAGAGAGAATTTTAAAAGCTTCAAGAGAATTTCAACAATTTTGAGAGGGATTTGAAAAGTTTCAATGGGAATGGGAAGAATTGGGACAAAAATTGGAAAATTTTTAAGGGACTTTGAAAAAATTTCAACTGGAATTTTAGCCATTTTTTGACGTGAAATTGTAAACATGTGGACATGGATTTTGAAAATTCTAGAGAGAATTTTAAAAGCTTCAAGAGAATTTCAACAATTTTGAGAGGGATTTGAAAAGTTTCAATGGGAATGGGAAGAATTGGGACAAAAATTGGAAAATTTTTCAGGGACTTTGAAAAAATTTCAACTGGAATTTTAGCCATTTTTTGACGTGAAATTGTAAACATGTGGCCATGGATTTTGAAAATTCTAGAGAGAATTTTAAAAGCTTCAAGAGAATTTCAACAATTTTGAGAGGGATTTGAAAAGTTTCAATGGGAATGGGAAGAATTGGGACAAAAATTGGAAAATTTTTCAGGGACTTTGAAAAAATTTCAACTGGAATTTTAGCCATTTTTTGACGTGAAATTGTAAACATGTGGACATGGATTTTGAAAATTCTAGAGAGAATTTTAAAAGCTTCAACAGAATTTCAACAATTTTGAGAGGGATTTGAAAAGTTTCAATGGGAATGGGAAGAATTGGGACAAAAATTGGAAAATTTTTAAGGGACTTTGAAAAAATTTCAACTGGAATTTTAGCCATTTTTTGACATGAAATTGTAAACATGTGGACATGGATTTTGAAAATTGTAGAGAGAATTTTAAATGCTTCAAGAGAATTTCAACAATTTTGAGAGGGATTTGAAAAGTTTCAATGGGAATGGGAAGAATTGGGACAAAAATTGGAAAATTTTTAAGGGACTTTGAAAAAATTTCAACTGGAATTTTAGCCATTTTTTGACGTGAAATTGTAAACATGTGGACATGGATTTTGAAAATTGTAGAGAGAATTTTAAATGCTTCAAGAGAATTTCAACAATTTTGAGAGGGATTTGAAAAGTTTCAATGGGAATGGGAAGAATTGGGACAAAAATTGGAAAATTTTGAAGGGACTTTGAAAAAATTTCAACTGGAATTTTAGCCATTTTTTTATGTGAAATTGTAAACATGTGGCCATGGATTTTGAAAATTCTAGAGAGAATTTTAAAAGCTTCAAGAGAATTTCAACAATTTTGAGAGGGATTTGAAAAGTTTCAATGGGAATGGGAAGAATTGGGACAAAAATTGGAAAATTTTTAAGGGACTTTGAAAAAATTTCAACTGGAATTTTAGCCATTTTTTTATGTGAAATTGTAAACATGTGGCCATGGATTTTGAAAATTCTAGAGAGAATTTTAAAAGCTTCAAGAGAATTTCAACAATTTTGAGAGGGATTTGAAAAGTTTCAATGGGAATGGGAAGAATTGGGACAAAAATTGGAAAATTTTGAAGGGACTTTGAAAAAATTTCAACTGGAATTTTAGCCATTTTTTGACGTGAAATTGTAAACATGTGGCCATGGATTTTGAAAATTCTAGAGAGAATTTTAAAAGCTTCAAGAGAATTTCAACAATTTTGAGAGGGATTTGAAAAGTTTCAATGGGAATGGGAAGAATTGGGACAAAAATTGGAAAATTTTTCAGGGACTTTGAAAAAATTTCAACTGGAATTTTAGCCATTTTTTGACGTGAAATTGTAAACATGTGGCCATGGATTTTGAAAATTCTAGAGAGAATTTTAAAAGCTTCAAGAGAATTTCAACAATTTTGAGAGGGATTTGAAAAGTTTCAATGGGAATGGGAAGAATTGGGACAAAAATTGGAAAATTTTTCAGGGACTTTGAAAAAATTTCAACTGGAATTTTAGCCATTTTTTGACGTGAAATTGTAAACATGTGGCCATGGATTTTGAAAATTCTAGAGAGAATTTTAAAAGCTTCAACAGAATTTCAACAATTTTGAGAGGGATTTGAAAAGTTTCAATGGGAATGGGAAGAATTGGGACAAAAATTGGAAAATTTTTAAGGGACTTTGAAAAAATTTCAACTGGAATTTTAGCCATTTTTTGACATGAAATTGTAAACATGTGGACATGGATTTTGAAAATTGTAGAGAGAATTTTAAAAGCTTCAAGAGAATTTCAACAATTTTGAGAGGGATTTGAAAAGTTTCAATGGGAATGGGAAGAATTGGGACAAAAATTGGAAAATTTTTAAGGGACTTTGAAAAAATTTCAACTGGAATTTTAGCCATTTTTTGACGTGAAATTGTAAACATGTGGCCATGGATTTTGAAAATTCTAGAGAGAATTTTAAAAGCTTCAAGAGAATTTCAACAATTTTGAGAGGGATTTGAAAAGTTTCAATGGGAATGGGAAGAATTGGGACAAAAATTGGAAAATTTTGAAGGGACTTTGAAAAAATTTCAACTGGAATTTTAGCCATTTTTTGACGTGAAATTGTAAACATGTGGACATGGATTTTGAAAATTCTAGAGAGAATTTTAAAAGCTTCAAGAGAATTTCAACAATTTTGAGAGGGATTTGAAAAGTTTCAATGGGAATGGGAAGAATTGGGACAAAAATTGGAAAATTTTTAAGGGACTTTGAAAAAATTTCAACTGGAATTTTAGCCATTTTTTGACGTGAAATTGTAAACATGTGGACATGGATTTTGAAAATTCTAGAGAGAATTTTAAAAGCTTCAACAGAATTTCAACAATTTTGAGAGGGATTTGAAAAGTTTCAGTGGGAATGGGAAGAATCGGGACAAAAATTGGAAAATTTTTAAGGGACTTTGAAAAAATTTCAACTGGAATTTTAGCCATTTTTTGACGTGAAATTGTAAACATGTGGACATGGATTTTGAAAATTCTAGAGAGAATTTTAAAAGCTTCAACAGAATTTCAAAAATTTTGAGAGGGATTTGAAAAGTTTCAATGGGAATGGGAAGAATTGGGACAAAAATTGGAAAACTTTTAAGGGACTTTGAAAAAATTTCAACTGGAATTTTAGCCATTTTTTTATGTGAAATTGTAAACATGTGGACATGGATTTTGAAAATTCTAGAGAGAATTTTAAAAGCTTCAAGAGAATTTCAACAATTTTGAGAGGGATTTGAAAAGTTTCAATGGGAATGGGAAGAATTGGGACAAAAATTGGAAAATTTTTAAGGGACTTTGAAAAAATTTCAACTGGAATTTTAGCCATTTTTTGACGTGAAATTGTAAACATGTGGACATGGATTTTGAAAATTCTAGAGAGAATTTTAAAAGCTTCAAGAGAATTTCAACAATTTTGAGAGGGATTTGAAAAGTTTCAATGGGAATGGGAAGAATTGGGACAAAAATTGGAAAATTTTTAAGGGACTTTGAAAAAATTTCAACTGGAATTTTAGCCATTTTTTGACGTGAAATTGTAAACATGTGGACATGGATTTTGAAAATTCTAGAGAGAATTTTAAAAGCTTCAACAGAATTTCAACAATTTTGAGAGGGATTTGAAAAGTTTCAATGGGAATGGGAAGAATTGGGACAAAAATTGGAAAATTTTGAAGGGACTTTGAAAAAATTTCAACTGGAATTTTAGCCATTTTTTGACGTGAAATTGTAAACATGTTGAAGTGGATTTTGAAAATTCTAGAGAGAATTTTAAAAGCTTCAAGAGAATTTCAACAATTTTGAGAGGGATTTGAAAAGTTTCAATGGGAATGGGAAGAATTGGGACAAAAATTGGAAAATTTTTAAGGGACTTTGAAAAAATTTCAACTGGAATTTTAGCCATTTTTTGACGTGAAATTGTAAACATGTGGACATGGATTTTGAAAATTCTAGAGAGAATTTTAAAAGCTTCAAGAGAATTTCAACAATTTTGAGAGGGATTTGCAAAGTTTCAATGGGAATGGGAAGAATTGGGACAAAAATTGGAAAATTTTTAAGGGACTTAGAAAAAATTTCAACTGGAATTTTAGCCATTTTTTTATGTGAAATTGTAAACATGTGGCCATGGATTTTGAAAATTCTAGAGAGAATTTTAAAAGCTTCAAGAGAATTTCAACAATTTTGAGAGGGATTTGAAAAGTTTCAATGGGAATGGGAAGAATTGGGACAAAAATTGGAAAATTTTTAAGGGACTTTGAAAAAATTTCAACTGGAATTTTAGCCATTTTTTTATGTGAAATTGTAAACATGTGGCCATGGATTTTGAAAATTCTAGAGAGAATTTTAAAAGCTTCAACAGAATTTCAACAATTTTGAGAGGGATTTGAAAAGTTTCAATGGGAATGGGAAGAATTGGGACAAAAATTGGAAAATTTTGAAGGGACTTTGAAAAAATTTCAACTGGAATTTTAGCCATTTTTTGACGTGAAATTGTAAACATGTGGCCATGGATTTTGAAAATTCTAGAGAGAATTTTAAAAGCTTCAAGAGAATTTCAACAATTTTGAGAGGGATTTGAAAAGTTTCAATGGGAATGGGAAGAATTGGGACAAAAATTGGAAAATTTTTAAGGGACTTTGAAAAAATTTCAACTGGAATTTTAGCCATTTTTTGACGTGAAATTGTAAACATGTGGACATGGATTTTGAAAATTCTAGAGAGAATTTTAAAAGCTTCAAGAGAATTTCAACAATTTTGAGAGGGATTTGAAAAGTTTCAATGGGAATGGGAAGAATTGGGACAAAAATTGGAAAATTTTTAAGGGACTTTGAAAAAATTTCAACTGGAATTTTAGCAATTTTTTGACATGAAATTGTAAACATGTGGACATGGATTTTGAAAATTCTAGAGAGAATTTTAAAAGCTTCAAGAGAATTTCAACAATTTTGAGAGGGATTTGAAAAGTTTCAATGGGAATGGGAAGAATTGGGACAAAAATTGGAAAATTTTTCAGGGACTTTGAAAAAATTTCAACTGGAATTTTAGCCATTTTTTGACGTGAAATTGTAAACATGTGGACATGGATTTTGAAAATTCTAGAGAGAATTTTAAAAGCTTCAACAGAATTTCAACAATGTTGAGAGGGATTTGAAAAGTTTCAATGGGAATGGGAAGAATTGGGACAAAAATTGGAAAATTTGTAAGGGACTTTGAAAAAATTTCAACTGGAATTTTAGCCATTTTTTGACGTGAAATTGTAAACATGTGGACATGGATTTTGAAAATTCTAGAGAGAATTTTAAAAGCTTCAAGAGAATTTCAACAATTTTGAGAGGGA
This sequence comes from Streptopelia decaocto, assembly GCF_964273445.1. Taxonomy (NCBI): domain Eukaryota; kingdom Metazoa; phylum Chordata; class Aves; order Columbiformes; family Columbidae; genus Streptopelia; species Streptopelia decaocto. Next base: position 28,517 of record NW_028115278.1, on the reverse strand, counting down.
TTTGAAAAGTTTCAATGGGAATGGGAAGAATTGGGACAAAAATTGGAAAATTTTTAAGGGACTTAGAAAAAATTTCAACTGGAATTTTAGCCATTTTTTGACGTGAAATTGTAAACATGTGGACATGGATTTTGAAAATTCTAGAGAGAATTTTAAAAGCTTCAACAGAATTTCAACAATTTTGAGAGGGATTTGAAAAGTTTCAATGGGAATGGGAAGAATTGGGACAAAAATTGGAAAATTTTTCAGGGACTTTGAAAAAATTTCAACTGGAATTTTAGCCATTTTTTGACGTGAAATTGTAAACATGTGGCCATGGATTTGGAAAATTCTAGAGAGAATTTTAAAAGCTTCAACAGAATTTCAACAATTTTGAGAGGGATTTGAAAAGTTTCAATGGGAATGGGAAGAATTGGGACAAAAATTGGAAAATTTTTCAGGGACTTTGAAAAAATTTCAACTGGAATTTTAGCAATTTTTTGACATGAAATTGTAAACATGTGGACATGGATTTTGAAAATTGTAGAGAGAATTTTAAATGCTTCAAGAGAATTTCAACAATTTTGAGAGGGATTTGAAAAGTTTCAATGGGAATGGGAAGAATTGGGACAAAAATTGGAAAATTTTTAAGGGACTTTGAAAAAATTTCAACTGGAATTTTAGCAATTATTTGACGTGAAATTGTAAACATGTGGACATGGATTTTGAAAATTCTAGAGAGAATTTTTAAAGCTTCAAGAGAATTTCAACAATTTTGAGAGGGATTTGAAAAGTTTCAGTGGGAATGGGAAGAATTGGGACAAAAATTGGAAAATTTTTAAGGGACTTTGAAAAAATTTCAACTGGAATTTTAGCCATTTTTTGACGTGAAATTGTAAACATGTGGACATGGATTTTGAAAATTCTAGAGAGAATTTTAAAAGCTTCAAGAGAATTTCAACAATTTTGAGAGGGATTTGAAAAGTTTCAATGGGAATGGCAAGAATTGGGACAAAAATTGGAAAATTTTTAAGGGACTTTGAAAAAATTTCAACTGGAATTTTAGCCATTTTTTGACGTGAAATTGTAAACATGTGGACATGGATTTTGAAAATTCTAGAGAGAATTTTAAAAGCTTCAACAGAATTTCAACAATTTTGAGAGGGATTTGAAAAGTTTCAATGGGAATGGGAAGAATTGGGACAAAAATTGGAAAATTTTGAAGGGACTTTGAAAAAATTTCAACTGGAATTTTAGCCATTTTTTGACGTGAAATTGTAAACATGTTGAAGTGGATTTTGAAAATTCTAGAGAGAATTTTAAAAGCTTCAAGAGAATTTCAACAATTTTGAGAGGGATTTGAAAAGTTTCAATGGGAATGGGAAGAATTGGGACAAAAATTGGAAAATTTTTAAGGGACTTTGAAAAATTTCAACTGGAATTTTAGCCATTTTTTGACGTGAAATTGTAAACATGTGGACATGGATTTTGAAAATTCTAGAGAGAATTTTAAAAGCTTCAAGAGAATTTCAACAATTTTGAGAGGGATTTGCAAAGTTTCAATGGGAATGGGAAGAATTGGGACAAAAATTGGAAAATTTTGAAGGGACTTTGAAAAAATTTCAACTGGAATTTTAGCCATTTTTTTATGTGAAATTGTAAACATGTGGCCATGGATTTTGAAAATTCTAGAGAGAATTTTAAAAGCTTCAACAGAATTTCAACAATTTTGAGAGGGATTTGAAAAGTTTCAATGGGAATGGGAAGAATTGGGACAAAAATTGGAAAATTTGTAAGGGACTTTGAAAAAATTTCAACTGGAATTTTAGCCATTTTTTGACGTGAAATTGTAAACATGTGGACATGGATTTTGAAAATTCTAGAGAGAATTTTAAAAGCTTCAAGAGAATTTCAACAATTTTGAGAGGGATTTGAAAAGTTTCAATGGGAATGGGAAGAATTGGGACAAAAATTGGAAAATTTTTAAGGGACTTTGAAAAAATTTCAACTGGAATTTTAGCCATTTTTTGACGTGAAATTGTAAACATGTGGCCATGGATTTTGAAAATTCTAGAGAGAATTTTAAAAGCTTCAAGAGAATTTCAACAATTTTGAGAGGGATTTGCAAAGTTTCAATGGGAATGGGAAGAATTGGGACAAAAATTGGAAAATTTTTAAGGGACTTTGAAAAAATTTCAACTGGAATTTTAGCCATTTTTTGACGTGAAATTGTAAACATGTGGCCATGGATTTTGAAAATTCTAGAGAGAATTTTAAAAGCTTCGACAGAATTTCAACAATTTTGAGAGGGATTTGAAAAGTTTCAATGGGAATGGGAAGAATTGGGACAAAAATTGGAAAATTTTGAAGGGACTTTGAAAAAATTTCAACTGGAATTTTAGCCATTTTTTGACGTGAAATTGTAAACATGTGGACATGGATTTTGAAAATTCTAGAGAGAATTTTAAAAGCTTCAACAGAATTTCAACAATTTTGAGAGGGATTTGAAAAGTTTCAGTGGGAATGGGAAGAATCGGGACAAGAATTGGAAAATTTTTAAGGGACTTTGAAAAAATTTCAACTGGAATTTTAGCCATTTTTTGACGTGAAATTGTAAACATGTGGACATGGATTTTGAAAATTCTAGAGAGAATTTTAAAAGCTTCAACAGAATTTCAAAAATTTTGAGAGGGATTTGAAAAGTTTCAATGGGAATGGGAAGAATTGGGACAAAAATTGGAAAACTTTTAAGGGACTTTGAAAAAATTTCAACTGGAATTTTAGCCATTTTTTTATGTGAAATTGTAAACATGTGGACATGGATTTTGAAAATTCTAGAGAGAATTTTAAAAGCTTCAAGAGAATTTCAACAATTTTGAGAGGGATTTGAAAGTTTCAGTGGGAATGGGAAGAATTGGGACAAAAATTGGAAAATTTTTAAGGGACTTTGAAAAAATTTCAACTGGAATTTTAGCCATTTTTTGACGTGAAATTGTAAACATGTGGACATGGATTTTGAAAATTCTAGAGAGAATTTTAAAAGCTTCAAGAGAATTTCAACAATTTTGAGAGGGATTTGAAAAGTTTCAATGGGAATGGGAAGAATTGGGACAAAAATTGGAAAATTTTTAAGGGACTTTGAAAAAATTTCAACTGGAATTTTAGCCATTTTTTGACGTGAAATTGTAAACATGTGGACATGGATTTTGAAAATTCTAGAGAGAATTTTAAAAGCTTCAACAGAATTTCAACAATTTTGAGAGGGATTTGAAAAGTTTCAATGGGAATGGGAAGAATTGGGACAAAAATTGGAAAATTTTGAAGGGACTTTGAAAAAATTTCAACTGGAATTTTAGCCATTTTTTGACGTGAAATTGTAAACATGTTGAAGTGGATTTTGAAAATTCTAGAGAGAATTTTAAAAGCTTCAAGAGAATTTCAACAATTTTGAGAGGGATTTGAAAAGTTTCAATGGGAATGGGAAGAATTGGGACAAAAATTGGAAAATTTTTAAGGGACTTTGAAAAAATTTCAACTGGAATTTTAGCCATTTTTTGACGTGAAATTGTAAACATGTGGACATGGATTTTGAAAATTCTAGAGAGAATTTTAAAAGCTTCAAGAGAATTTCAACAATTTTGAGAGGGATTTGCAAAGTTTCAATGGGAATGGGAAGAATTGGGACAAAAATTGGAAAATTTTGAAGGGACTTTGAAAAAATTTCAACTGGAATTTTAGCCATTTTTTTACGTGAAATTGTAAACATGTGGCCATGGATTTTGAAAATTCTAGAGAGAATTTTAAAAGCTTCAAGAGAATTTCAACAATTTTGAGAGGGATTTGAAAAGTTTCAATGGGAATGGGAAGAATTGGGACAAAAATTGGAAAATTTTTAAGGGACTTTGAAAAATTTCAACTGGAATTTTAGCCATTTTTTGACGTGAAATTGTAAACATGTGGACATGGATTTTGAAAATTCTAGAGAGAATTTTAAAAGCTTCAAGAGAATTTCAACAATTTTGAGAGGGATTTGCAAAGTTTCAATGGGAATGGGAAGAATTGGGACAAAAATTGGAAAATTTTGAAGGGACTTTGAAAAAATTTCAACTGGAATTTTAGCCATTTTTTGACGTGAAATTGTAAACATGTGGCCATGGATTTTGAAAATTCTAGAGAGAATTTTAAAAGCTTCAACAGAATTTCAACAATTTTGAGAGGGATTTGAAAAGTTTCAATGGGAATGGGAAGAATTGGGACAAAAATTGGAAAATTTGTAAGGGACTTTGAAAAAATTTCAACTGGAATTTTAGCCATTTTTTGACGTGAAATTGTAAACATGTGGACATGGATTTTGAAAATTCTAGAGAGAATTTTAAAAGCTTCAAGAGAATTTCAACAATTTTGAGAGGGATTTGAAAAGTTTCAATGGGAATGGGAAGAATTGGGACAAAAATTGGAAAATTTTTAAGGGACTTTGAAAAAATTTCAACTGGAATTTTAGCCATTTTTTGACGTGAAATTGTAAACATGTGGCCATGGATTTTGAAAATTCTAGAGAGAATTTTAAAAGCTTCAAGAGAATTTCAACAATTTTGAGAGGGATTTGCAAAGTTTCAATGGGAATGGGAAGAATTGGGACAAAAATTGGAAAATTTTTAAGGGACTTTGAAAAAATTTCAACTGGAATTTTAGCCATTTTTTGACGTGAAATTGTAAACATGTGGACATGGATTTTGAAAATTCTAGAGAGAATTTTAAAAGCTTCAACAGAATTTCAACAATTTTGAGAGGGATTTGAAAAGTTTCAATGGGAATGGGAAGAATTGGGACAAAAATTGGAAAATTTTGAAGGGACTTTGAAAAAATTTCAACTGGAATTTTAGCCATTTTTTGACGTGAAATTGTAAACATGTGGACATGGATTTTGAAAATTCTAGAGAGAATTTTAAAAGCTTCAACAGAATTTCAACAATTTTGAGAGGGATTTGAAAAGTTTCAGTGGGAATGGGAAGAATCGGGACAAGAATTGGAAAATTTTTAAGGGACTTTGAAAAAATTTCAACTGGAATTTTAGCCATTTTTTGACGTGAAATTGTAAACATGTGGACATGGATTTTGAAAATTCTAGAGAGAATTTTAAAAGCTTCAACAGAATTTCAAAAATTTTGAGAGGGATTTGAAAAGTTTCAATGGGAATGGGAAGAATTGGGACAAAAATTGGAAAACTTTTAAGGGACTTTGAAAAAATTTCAACTGGAATTTTAGCCATTTTTTTATGTGAAATTGTAAACATGTGGACATGGATTTTGAAAATTCTAGAGAGAATTTTAAAAGCTTCAAGAGAATTTCAACAATTTTGAGAGGGATTTGAAAGTTTCAGTGGGAATGGGAAGAATTGGGACAAAAATTGGAAAATTTTTAAGGGACTTTGAAAAAATTTCAACTGGAATTTTAGCCATTTTTTGACGTGAAATTGTAAACATGTGGACATGGATTTTGAAAATTCTAGAGAGAATTTTAAAAGCTTCAAGAGAATTTCAACAATTTTGAGAGGGATTTGAAAAGTTTCAATGGGAATGGGAAGAATTGGGACAAAAATTGGAAAATTTTTAAGGGACTTTGAAAAAATTTCAACTGGAATTTTAGCCATTTTTTGACGTGAAATTGTAAACATGTGGACATGGATTTTGAAAATTCTAGAGAGAATTTTAAAAGCTTCAACAGAATTTCAACAATTTTGAGAGGGATTTGAAAAGTTTCAATGGGAATGGGAAGAATTGGGACAAAAATTGGAAAATTTTGAAGGGACTTTGAAAAAATTTCAACTGGAATTTTAGCCATTTTTTGACGTGAAATTGTAAACATGTTGAAGTGGATTTTGAAAATTCTAGAGAGAATTTTAAAAGCTTCAAGAGAATTTCAACAATTTTGAGAGGGATTTGAAAAGTTTCAATGGGAATGGGAAGAATTGGGACAAAAATTGGAAAATTTTTAAGGGACTTTGAAAAAATTTCAACTGGAATTTTAGCCATTTTTTGACGTGAAATTGTAAACATGTGGACATGGATTTTGAAAATTCTAGAGAGAATTTTAAAAGCTTCAAGAGAATTTCAACAATTTTGAGAGGGATTTGCAAAGTTTCAATGGGAATGGGAAGAATTGGGACAAAAATTGGAAAATTTTGAAGGGACTTTGAAAAAATTTCAACTGGAATTTTAGCCATTTTTTTATGTGAAATTGTAAACATGTGGCCATGGATTTTGAAAATTCTAGAGAGAATTTTAAAAGCTTCAAGAGAATTTCAACAATTTTGAGAGGGATTTGAAAAGTTTCAATGGGAATGGGAAGAATTGGGACAAAAATTGGAAAATTTTTAAGGGACTTTGAAAAAATTTCAACTGGAATTTTAGCCATTTTTTGATGTGAAATTGTAAACATGTGGACATGGATTTTGAAAATTCTAGAGAGAATTTTAAAAGCTTCAACAGAATTTCAACAATTTTGAGAGGGATTTGCAAAGTTTCAATGGGAATGGGAAGAATTGGGACAAAAATTGGAAAATTTTTAAGGGACTTTGAAAAAATTTCAACTGGAATTTTAGCCATTTTTTGACGTGAAATTGTAAACATGTGGCCATGGATTTTGAAAATTCTAGAGAGAATTTTAAAAGCTTCAACAGAATTTCAACAATTTTGAGAGGGATTTGAAAAGTTTCAATGGGAATGGGAAGAATTGGGACAAAAATTGGAAAATTTTTAAGGGACTTTGAAAAAATTTCAACTGGAATTTTAGCCATTTTTTGACGTGAAATTGTAAACATGTGGACATGGATTTTGAAAATTCTAGAGAGAATTTTAAAAGCTTCAACAGAATTTCAACAATTTTGAGAGGGATTTGAAAAGTTTCAATGGGAATGGGAAGAATTGGGACAAAAATTGGAAAATTTTTAAGGGACTTTGAAAAAATTTCAACTGGAATTTTAGCAATTTTTTGACATGAAATTGTAAACATGTGGACATGGATTTTGAAAATTCTAGAGAGAATTTTAAATGCTTCAAGAGAATTTCAACAATTTTGAGAGGGATTTGAAAAGTTTCAATGGGAATGGGAAGAATTGGGACAAAAATTGGAAAATTTTTAAGGGACTTTGAAAAAATTTCAACTGGAATTTTAGCCATTTTTTGACGTGAAATTGTAAACATGTGGCCATGGATTTTGAAAATTCTAGAGAGAATTTTAAAAGCTTCAAGAGAATTTCAACAATTTTGAGAGGGATTTGAAAAGTTTCAATGGGAATGGGAAGAATTGGGACAAAAATTGGAAAATTTGTAAGGGACTTTGAAAAAATTTCAATTGGAATTTTAGCCATTTTTTGACGTGAAATTGTAAACATGTGGACATGGATTTTGAAAATTCTAGAGAGAATTTTAAAAGCTTCAAGAGAATTTCAACAATTTTGAGAGGGATTTGAAAAGTTTCAATGGGAATGGGAAGAATTGGGACAAAAATTGGAAAATTTTAAGGGACTTTGAAAAAATTTCAACTGGAATTTTAGCCATTTTTTGACGTGAAATTGTAAACATGTGGACATGGATTTTGAAAATTCTAGAGAGAATTTTAAAAGCTTCAAGAGAATTTCAACAATTTTGAGAGGGATTTGAAAAGTTTCAATGGGAATGGGAAGAATTGGGACAAAAATTGGAAAATTTGTAAGGGACTTTGAAAAAATTTCAACTGGAATTTTAGCCATTTTTTGACGTGAAATTGTAAACATGTGGACATGGATTTTGAAAATTCTAGAGAGAATTTTAAAAGCTTCAACAGAATTTGAACAATTTTGAGAGGGATTTGAAAAGTTTCAATGGGAATGGGAAGAATTGGGACAAAAATTGGAAAATTTGTAAGGGACTTTGAAAAAATTTCAACTGGAATTTTAGCAATTTTTTGACGTGAAATTGTAAACATGTGGACATGGATTTTGAAAATTCTAGAGAGAATTTTAAAAGCTTCAAGAGAATTTCAACAATTTTGAGAGGGATTTGAAAGTTTCAATGGGAATGGGAAGAATTGGGACAAAAATTGGAAAATTTTTCAGGGACTTTGAAAAAATTTCAACTGGAATTTTAGCCATTTTTTGACGTGAAATTGTAAACATGTGGCCATGGATTTTAAAATTCTAGAGAGAATTTTAAAAGCTTCAAGAGAATTTCAACAATTTTGAGAGGGATTTGAAAAGTTTCAATGGGAATGGGAAGAATTGGGACAAAAATTGGAAAATTTTTAAGGGACTTTGAAAAAATTTCAACTGGAATTTTAGCCATTTTTGACGTGAAATTGTAAACATGTGGCCATGGATTTTGAAAATTCTAGAGAGAATTTTAAAAGCTTCAACAGAATTTTAACAATTTTGAGAGGGATTTGAAAAGTTTCAATGGGAATGGGAAGAATTGGGACAAAAATTGGAAAATTTTTAAGGGACTTTGAAAAAATTTCAACTGGAATTTTAGCCATTTTTTGACGTGAAATTGTAAACATGTGGCCATGGATTTTGAAAATTCTAGAGAGAATTTTAAAAGCTTCAAGAGAATTTCAACAATTTTGAGAGGGATTTGAAAGTTTCAATGGGAATGGGAAGAATTGGGACAAAAATCGGAAAATTTTTCAGGGACTTTGAAAAAATTTCAACTGGAATTTTAGCCATTTTTTGACGTGAAATTGTAAACATGTGGACATGGATTTTGAAAATTCTAGAGAGAATTTTAAAAGCTTCAAGAGAATTTCAACAATTTTGAGAGGGATTTGAAAAGTTTCAATGGGAATGGGAAGAATTGGGACAAAAATTGGAAAATTTTTCAGGGACTTTGAAAAAAATTTCAACTGGAATTTTAGCCATTTTTTGACGTGAAATTGTAAACATGTGGCCATGGATTTTGAAAATTCTAGAGAGAATTTTAAAAGCTTCAAGAGAATTTCAACAATTTTGAGAGGGATTTGAAAAGTTTCAATGGGAATGGGAAGAATTGGGACAAAAATTGGAAAATTTTTCAGGGACTTTGAAAAAATTTCAACTGGAATTTTAGCAATTTTTTGACGTGAAATTGTAAACATGTGGACATGGATTTTGAAAATTCTAGAGAGAATTTTAAAAGCTTCAAGAGAATTTCAACAATTTTGAGAGGGATTTGAAAAGTTTCAATGGGAATGGGAAGAATTGGGACAAAAATTGGAAAATTTTGAAGGGACTTTGAAAAAATTTCAACTGGAATTTTAGCCATTTTTTGACGTGAAATTGTAAACATGTGGCCATGGATTTTGAAAATTCTAGAGAGAATTTTAAAAGCTTCAACAGAATTTTAACAATTTTGAGAGGGATTTGAAAAGTTTCAATGGGAATGGGAAGAATTGGGACAAAAATTGGAAAATTTTTCAGGGACTTTGAAAAAATTTCAACTGGAATTTTAGCCATTTTTTGACGTGAAATTGTAAACATGTGGCCATGGATTTTGAAAATTCTAGAGAGAATTTTAAAAGCTTCAAGAGAATTTCAACAATTTTGAGAGGGATTTGAAAAGTTTCAATGGGAATGGGAAGAATTGGGACAAAAATTGGAAAATTTTTAAGGGACTTTGAAAAAATTTCAACGGAATTTTAGCCATTTTTTGACGTGAAATTGTAAACATGTGGCCATGGATTTTGAAAATTCTAGAGAGAATTTTAAAAGCTTCAAGAGAATTTCAACAATTTTGAGAGGGATTTGAAAAGTTTCAATGGGAATGGGAAGAATTGGGACAAAAATTGGAAAATTTTGAAGGGACTTTGAAAAAATTTCAACTGGAATTTTAGCCATTTTTTGACGTGAAATTGTAAACATGTGGCCATGGATTTTGAAAATTCTAGAGAGAATTTTTAAAGCTTCAAGAGAATTTCAACAATTTTGAGAGGGATTTGAAAAGTTTCAATGGGAATGGGAAGAATTGGGACAAAAATTGGAAAATTTTGAAGGGACTTTGAAAAAATTTCAACTGGAATTTTAGCCATTTTTTGACGTGAAATTGTAAACATGTGGCCATGGATTTTGAAAATTCTAGAGAGAATTTTAAAAGCTTCAAGAGAATTTCAACAATTTTGAGAGGGATTTGAAAAGTTTCAATGGGAATGGGAAGAATTGGGACAAAAATTGGAAAATTTGTAAGGGACTTTGAAAAAATTTCAACTGGAATTTTAGCCATTTTTTGACGTGAAATTGTAAACATGTGGCCATGGATTTTGAAAATTCTAGAGAGAATTTTAAAAGCTTCAAGAGAATTTCAACAATTTTGAGAGGGATTTGAAAAGTTTCAATGGGAATGGGAAGAATTGGGACAAAAATTGGAAAATTTTTAAGGGACTTTGAAAAAATTTCAACTGGAATTTTAGCCATTTTTTGACGTGAAATTGTAAACATGTGGACATGGATTTTGAAAATTCTAGAGAGAATTTTAAAAGCTTCAACAGAATTTGAACAATTTTGAGAGGGATTTGAAAAGTTTCAATGGGAATGGGAAGAATTGGGACAAAAATTGGAAAATTTTTAAGGGACTTTGAAAAAATTTCAACTGGAATTTTAGCCATTTTTTGACGTGAAATTGTAAACATGTGGCCATGGATTTTGAAAATTCTAGAGAGAATTTTAAAAGCTTCAAGAGAATTTCAACAATTTTGAGAGGGATTTGAAAGTTTCAATGGGAATGGGAAGAATTGGGACAAAAATTGGAAAATTTTTCAGGGACTTTGAAAAAATTTCAACTGGAATTTTAGCCATTTTTTGACGTGAAATTGTAAACATGTGGCCATGGATTTTAAAATTCTAGAGAGAATTTTAAAAGCTTCAAGAGAATTTCAACAATTTTGAGAGGGATTTGAAAAGTTTCAATGGGAATGGGAAGAATTGGGACAAAAATTGGAAAATTTTTCAGGGACTTTGAAAAAATTTCAACTGGAATTTTAGCCATTTTTTGACGTGAAATTGTAAACATGTGGCCATGGATTTTGAAAATTCTAGAGAGAATTTTAAAAGCTTCAACAGAATTTTAACAATTTTGAGAGGGATTTGAAAAGTTTCAATGGGAATGGGAAGAATTGGGACAAAAATTGGAAAATTTTTAAGGGACTTTGAAAAAATTTCAACTGGAATTTTAGCCATTTTTTGACGTGAAATTGTAAACATGTGGACATGGATTTTGAAAATTCTAGAGAGAATTTTAAAAGCTTCAAGAGAATTTCAACAATTTTGAGAGGGATTTGAAAGTTTCAATGGGAATGGGAAGAATTGGGACAAAAATTGGAAAATTTTTCAGGGACTTTGAAAAAATTTCAACTGGAATTTTAGCCATTTTTTGACGTGAAATTGTAAACATGTGGCCATGGATTTTGAAAATTCTAGAGAGAATTTTAAAAGCTTCAGAGAATTTCAACAATTTTGAGAGGGATTTGAAAGTTTCAATGGGAATGGGAAGAATTGGGACAAAAATTGGAAAATTTTTCAGGGACTTTGAAAAAATTTCAACTGGAATTTTAGCCATTTTTTGACGTGAAATTGTAAACATGTGGCCATGGATTTTGAAAATTCTAGAGAGAATTTTAAAAGCTTCAAGAGAATTTCAACAATTTTGAGAGGGATTTGCAAAGTTTCAATGGGAATGGGAAGAATTGGGACAAAAATTGGAAAATTTTTAAGGGACTTTGAAAAAATTTCAACTGGAATTTTAGCCATTTTTTGACGTGAAATTGTAAACATGTGGCCATGGATTTTGAAAATTCTAGAGAGAATTTTAAAAGCTTCAACAGAATTTCAACAATTTTGAGAGGGATTTGAAAAGTTTCAATGGGAATGGGAAGAATTGGGACAAAAATTGGAAAATTTTTAAGGGACTTTGAAAAAATTTCAACTGGAATTTTAGCCATTTTTTGACGTGAAATTGTAAACATGTGGACATGGATTTTGAAAATTCTAGAGAGAATTTTAAAAGCTTCAAGAGAATTTCAACAATTTTGAGAGGGATTTGAAAAGTTTCAATGGGAATGGGAAGAATTGGGACAAAAATTGGAAAATTTTTAAGGGACTTTGAAAAAATTTCAACTGGAATTTTAGCAATTTTTTGACATGAAATTGTAAACATGTGGCCATGGATTTTGAAAATTCTAGAGAGAATTTTAAATGCTTCAAGAGAATTTCAACAATTTTGAGAGGGATTTGAAAAGTTTCAATGGGAATGGGAAGAATTGGGACAAAAATTGGAAAATTTTTAAGGGACTTTGAAAAAATTTCAACTGGAATTTTAGCCATTTTTTGACGTGAAATTGTAAACATGTGGCCCATGGATTTGAAAATTCTAGAGAGAATTTTAAAAGCTTCAAGAGAATTTCAACAATTTTGAGAGGGATTTGAAAAGTTTCAATGGGAATGGGAAGAATTGGGACAAAAATTGGAAAATTTGTAAGGGACTTTGAAAAAATTTCAATTGGAATTTTAGCCATTTTTTGACGTGAAATTGTAAACATGTGGCCATGGATTTTGAAAATTCTAGAGAGAATTTTAAAAGCTTCAAGAGAATTTCAACAATTTTGAGAGGGATTTGAAAAGTTTCAATGGGAATGGGAAGAATTGGGACAAAAATTGGAAAATTTTTAAGGGACTTTGAAAAAATTTCAACTGGAATTTTAGCCATTTTTTTATGTGAAATTGTAAACATGTGGACATGGATTTTGAAAATTCTAGAGAGAATTTTAAAAGCTTCAAGAGAATTTCAACAATTTTGAGAGGGATTTGAAAAGTTTCAATGGGAATGGGAAGAATTGGGACAAAAATTGGAAAATTTGTAAGGGACTTTGAAAAAATTTCAACTGGAATTTTAGCCATTTTTTGACGTGAAATTGTAAACATGTGGACATGGATTTTGAAAATTCTAGAGAGAATTTTAAAAGCTTCAACAGAATTTGAACAATTTTGAGAGGGATTTGAAAAGTTTCAATGGGAATGGGAAGAATTGGGACAAAAATTGGAAAATTTGTAAGGGACTTTGAAAAAATTTCAACTGGAATTTTAGCAATTTTTTGACGTGAAATTGTAAACATGTGGACATGGATTTTGAAAATTCTAGAGAGAATTTTAAAAGCTTCAAGAGAATTTCAACAATTTTGAGAGGGATTTGAAAGTTTCAATGGGAATGGGAAGAATTGGGACAAAAATTGGAAAATTTTTCAGGGACTTTGAAAAAATTTCAACTGGAATTTTAGCCATTTTTTGACGTGAAATTGTAAACATGTGGCCATGGATTTTAAAATTCTAGAGAGAATTTTAAAAGCTTCAAGAGAATTTCAACAATTTTGAGAGGGATTTGAAAAGTTTCAATGGGAATGGGAAGAATTGGGACAAAAATTGGAAAATTTTTAAGGGACTTTGAAAAAATTTCAACTGGAATTTTAGCCATTTTTTGACGTGAAATTGTAAACATGTGGCCATGGATTTTGAAAATTCTAGAGAGAATTTTAAAAGCTTCAACAGAATTTTAACAATTTTGAGAGGGATTTGAAAAGTTTCAATGGGAATGGGAAGAATTGGGACAAAAATTGGAAAATTTTTAAGGGACTTTGAAAAAATTTCAACTGGAATTTTAGCCATTTTTTGACGTGAAATTGTAAACATGTGGCCATGGATTTTGAAAATTCTAGAGAGAATTTTAAAAGCTTCAAGAGAATTTCAACAATTTTGAGAGGGATTTGAAAGTTTCAATGGGAATGGGAAGAATTGGGACAAAAATCGGAAAATTTTTCAGGGACTTTGAAAAAATTTCAACTGGAATTTTAGCCATTTTTTGACGTGAAATTGTAAACATGTGGCCATGGATTTTGAAAATTCTAGAGAGAATTTTAAAAGCTTCAAGAGAATTTCAACAATTTTGAGAGGGATTTGAAAAGTTTCAATGGGAATGGGAAGAATTGGGACAAAAATTGGAAAATTTTTAAGGGACTTTGAAAAAATTTCAACTGGAATTTTAGCCATTTTTTGACGTGAAATTGTAAACATGTGGCCATGGATTTTGAAAATTCTAGAGAGAATTTTAAAAGCTTCAACAGAATTTTAACAATTTTGAGAGGGATTTGAAAAGTTTCAATGGGAATGGGAAGAATTGGGACAAAAATTGGAAAATTTTTCAGGGACTTTGAAAAAATTTCAACTGGAATTTTAGCCATTTTTTGACGTGAAATTGTAAACATGTGGCCATGGATTTTGAAAATTCTAGAGAGAATTTTAAAAGCTTCAAGAGAATTTCAACAATTTTGAGAGGGATTTGAAAAGTTTCAATGGGAATGGGAAGAATTGGGACAAAAATTGGAAAATTTTGAAGGGACTTTGAAAAATTTCAACTGGAATTTTAGCCATTTTTTGACGTGAAATTGTAAACATGTGGCCATGGATTTTGAAAATTCTAGAGAGAATTTTAAAAGCTTCAAGAGAATTTCAACAATTTTGAGAGGGATTTGAAAAGTTTCAATGGGAATGGGAAGAATTGGGACAAAAATTGGAAAATTTTTAAGGGACTTTGAAAAAATTTCAACTGGAATTTTAGCCATTTTTTGACGTGAAATTGTAAACATGTGGACATGGATTTTGAAAATTCTAGAGAGAATTTTTAAAGCTTCAAGAGAATTTCAACAATTTTGAGAGGGATTTGAAAAGTTTCAATGGGAATGGGAAGAATTGGGACAAAAATTGGAAAATTTTGAAGGGACTTTGAAAAAATTTCAACTGGAATTTTAGCCATTTTTTGACGTGAAATTGTAAACATGTGGCCATGGATTTTGAAAATTCTAGAGAGAATTTTAAAAGCTTCAAGAGAATTTCAACAATTTTGAGAGGGATTTGAAAAGTTTCAATGGGAATGGGAAGAATTGGGACAAAAATTGGAAAATTTGTAAGGGACTTTGAAAAAATTTCAACTGGAATTTTAGCCATTTTTTGACGTGAAATTGTAAACATGTGGCCATGGATTTTGAAAATTCTAGAGAGAATTTTAAAAGCTTCAAGAGAATTTCAACAATTTTGAGAGGGATTTGAAAAGTTTCAATGGGAATGGGAAGAATTGGGACAAAAATTGGAAAATTTTTAAGGGACTTTGAAAAAATTTCAACTGGAATTTTAGCCATTTTTTGACGTGAAATTGTAAACATGTGGACATGGATTTTGAAAATTCTAGAGAGAATTTTAAAAGCTTCAACAGAATTTGAACAATTTTGAGAGGGATTTGAAAAGTTTCAATGGGAATGGGAAGAATTGGGACAAAAATTGGAAAATTTTTCAGGGACTTTGAAAAAATTTCAACTGGAATTTTAGCCATTTTTTGACGTGAAATTGTAAACATGTGGACATGGATTTTGAAAATTCTAGAGAGAATTTTAAAAGCTTCAAGAGAATTTCAACAATTTTGAGAGGGATTTGAAAGTTTCAATGGGAATGGGAAGAATTGGGACAAAAATTGGAAAATTTTTCAGGGACTTTGAAAAAATTTCAACTGGAATTTTAGCCATTTTTTGACGTGAAATTGTAAACATGTGGCCATGGATTTTAAAATTCTAGAGAGAATTTTAAAAGCTTCAAGAGAATTTCAACAATTTTGAGAGGGATTTGAAAAGTTTCAATGGGAATGGGAAGAATTGGGACAAAAATTGGAAAATTTTTAAGGGACTTTGAAAAAATTTCAACTGGAATTTTAGCCATTTTTTTATGTGAAATTGTAAACATGTGGCCATGGATTTTGAAAATTCTAGAGAGAATTTTAAAAGCTTCAACAGAATTTTAACAATTTTGAGAGGGATTTGAAAAGTTTCAATGGGAATGGGAAGAATTGGGACAAAAATTGGAAAATTTTTAAGGGACTTTGAAAAAATTTCAACTGGAATTTTAGCCATTTTTTGACGTGAAATTGTAAACATGTGGCCATGGATTTTGAAAATTCTAGAGAGAATTTTAAAAGCTTCAAGAGAATTTCAACAATTTTGAGAGGGATTTGAAAGTTTCAATGGGAATGGGAAGAATTGGGACAAAAATTGGAAAATTTTTCAGGGACTTTGAAAAAATTTCAACTGGAATTTTAGCCATTTTTTGACGTGAAATTGTAAACATGTGGCCATGGATTTTGAAAATTCTAGAGAGAATTTTAAAAGCTTCAAGAGAATTTCAACAATTTTGAGAGGGATTTGAAAGTTTCAATGGGAATGGGAAGAATTGGGACAAAAATTGGAAAATTTTTCAGGGACTTTGAAAAAATTTCAACTGGAATTTTAGCCATTTTTTATGTGAAATTGTAAACATGTGGCCATGGATTTGGAAAATTCTAGAGAGAATTTTAAAAGCTTCAAGAGAATTTCAACAATTTTGAGAGGGATTTGAAAAGTTTCAATGGGAATGGGAAGAATTGGGACAAAAATTGGAAAATTTTTAAGGGACTTTGAAAAAATTTCAACTGGAATTTTAGCCATTTTTTGACGTGAAATTGTAAACATGTGGCCATGGATTTTGAAAATTCTAGAGAGAATTTTAAAAGCTTCAACAGAATTTCAACAATTTTGAGAGGGATTTGAAAAGTTTCAATGGGAATGGGAAGAATTGGGACAAAAATTGGAAAATTTTGAAGGGACTTTGAAAAAATTTCAACTGGAATTTTAGCCATTTTTGACGTGAAATTGTAAACATGTGGACATGGATTTTGAAAATTCTAGAGAGAATTTTAAAAGCTTCAACAGAATTTCAACAATTTTGAGAGGGATTTGAAAAGTTTCAATGGGAATGGGAAGAATTGGGACAAAAATTGGAAAATTTTTAAGGGACTTTGAAAAAATTTCAACTGGAATTTTAGCCATTTTTTGACGTGAAATTGTAAACATGTGGACATGGATTTTGAAAATTCTAGAGAGAATTTTAAAAGCTTCAAGAGAATTTCAACAATTTTGAGAGGGATTTGAAAAGTTTCAATGGGAATGGGAAGAATTGGGACAAAAATTGGAAAATTTTTAAGGGACTTTGAAAAAATTTCAACTGGAATTTTAGCCATTTTTTGACGTGAAATTGTAAACATGTGGACATGGATTTCGAAAATTCTAGAGAGAATTTTAAAAGCTTCAAGAGAATTTCAACAATTTTGAGAGGGATTTGAAAAGTTTCAATGGGAATGGGAAGAATTGGGACAAAAATTGGAAAATTTTTAAGGGACTTTGAAAAAATTTCAACTGGAATTTTAGCCATTTTTTGACGTGAAATTGTAAACATGTGGCCATGGATTTTGAAAATTCTAGAGAGAATTTTAAAAGCTTCAAGAGAATTTCAACAATTTTGAGAGGGATTTGAAAAGTTTCAATGGGAATGGGAAGAATTGGGACAAAAATTGGAAAATTTTTAAGGGACTTTGAAAAAATTTCAACTGGAATTTTAGCCATTTTTTGACGTGAAATTGTAAACATGTGGACATGGATTTTGAAAATTCTAGAGAGAATTTTAAAAGCTTCAAGAGAATTTCAACAATTTTGAGAGGGATTTGAAAAGTTTCAATGGGAATGGGAAGAATTGGGACAAAAATTGGAAAATTTTGAAGGGACTTTGAAAAAATTTCAACTGGAATTTTAGCCATTTTTTGACATGAAATTGTAAACATGTGGACATGGATTTTGAAAATTCTAGAGAGAATTTTAAAAGCTTCAAGAGAATTTCAACAATTTTGAGAGGGATTTGCAAAGTTTCAATGGGAATGGGAAGAATTGGGACAAAAATTGGAAAATTTTGAAGGGACTTTGAAAAAATTTCAACTGGAATTTTAGCCATTTTTTTATGTGAAATTGTAAACATGTGGCCATGGATTTTGAAAATTCTAGAGAGAATTTTAAAAGCTTCAACAGAATTTCAACAATTTTGAGAGGGATTTGAAAAGTTTCAATGGGAATGGGAAGAATTGGGACAAAAATTGGAAAATTTTTAAGGGACTTTGAAAAAATTTCAACTGGAATTTTAGCCATTTTTTTATGTGAAATTGTAAACATGTGGACATGGATTTTGAAAATTCTAGAGAGAATTTTAAAAGCTTCAAGAGAATTTCAACAATTTTGAGAGGGATTTGAAAAGTTTCAATGGGAATGGGAAGAATTGGGACAAAAATTGGAAAATTTTGAAGGGACTTTGAAAAAATTTCAACTGGAATTTTAGCCATTTTTTGACGTGAAATTGTAAACATGTGGCCATGGATTTTGAAAATTCTAGAGAGAATTTTAAAAGCTTCAAGAGAATTTCAACAATTTTGAGAGGGATTTGAAAAGTTTCAATGGGAATGGGAAGAATTGGGACAAAAATTGGAAAATTTTGAAGGGACTTTGAAAAAATTTCAACTGGAATTTTAGCCATTTTTTGACATGAAATTGTAAACATGTGGACATGGATTTTGAAAATTCTAGAGAGAATTTTAAAAGCTTCAAGAGAATTTCAACAATTTTGAGAGGGATTTGCAAAGTTTCAATGGGAATGGGAAGAATTGGGACAAAAATTGGAAAATTTTGAAGGGACTTTGAAAAAATTTCAACTGGAATTTTAGCCATTTTTTTATGTGAAATTGTAAACATGTGGCCATGGATTTTGAAAATTCTAGAGAGAATTTTAAAAGCTTCAACAGAATTTCAACAATTTTGAGAGGGATTTGAAAAGTTTCAATGGGAATGGGAAGAATTGGGACAAAAATTGGAAAATTTTTAAGGGACTTTGAAAAAATTTCAACTGGAATTTTAGCCATTTTTTTATGTGAAATTGTAAACATGTGGACATGGATTTTGAAAATTCTAGAGAGAATTTTAAAAGCTTCAAGAGAATTTCAACAATTTTGAGAGGGATTTGAAAAGTTTCAATGGGAATGGGAAGAATTGGGACAAAAATTGGAAAATTTTGAAGGGACTTTGAAAAAATTTCAACTGGAATTTTAGCCATTTTTTGACGTGAAATTGTAAACATGTGGCCATGGATTTTGAAAATTCTAGAGAGAATTTTAAAAGCTTCAAGAGAATTTCAACAATTTTGAGAGGGATTTGAAAAGTTTCAATGGGAATGGGAAGAATTGGGACAAAAATTGGAAAATTTTTAAGGGACTTTGAAAAAATTTCAACTGGAATTTTAGCCATTTTTTGACGTGAAATTGTAAACATGTGGCCATGGATTTTGAAAATTCTAGAGAGAATTTTAAAAGCTTCAAGAGAATTTCAACAATTTTGAGAGGGATTTGAAAAGTTTCAATGGGAATGGGAAGAATTGGGACAAAAATTGGAAAATTTTTCAGGGACTTTGAAAAAATTTCAACTGGAATTTTAGCCATTTTTTGACGTGAAATTGTAAACATGTGGACATGGATTTTGAAAATTCTAGAGAGAATTTTAAAAGCTTCAAGAGAATTTCAACAATTTTGAGAGGGATTTGAAAAGTTTCAATGGGAATGGGAAGAATTGGGACAAAAATTGGAAAATTTTGAAGGGACTTTGAAAAAATTTCAACTGGAATTTTAGCCATTTTTTGACGTGAAATTGTAAACATGTGGCCATGGATTTTGAAAATTCTAGAGAGAATTTTAAGAGCTTCAAGAGAATTTCAACAATTTTGAGAGGGATTTGAAAAGTTTCAATGGGAATGGGAAGAATTGGGACAAAAATTGGAAAATTTTTAAGGGACTTTGAAAAAATTTCAACTGGAATTTTAGCAATGTTTTGACGTGAAATTGTAAACATGTTGAAGTGGATTTTGAAAATTCTAGAGAGAATTTTAAAAGCTTCAACAGAATTACAACAATTTTGAGAGGGAGTTGAAAAGTTTCAATGGGAATGGGAAGAATTGGGACAAAAATTGGAAAATTTTTAAGGGACTTTGAAAAAATTTCAACTGGAATTTTAGCCATTTTTTTATGTGAAATTGTAAACATGTGGCCATGGATTTTGAAAATTCTAGAGAGAATTTTAAAAGCTTCAACAGAATTTCAACAATTTTGAGAGGGAGTTGAAAAGTTTCAATGGGAATGGGAAGAATTGGGACAAAAATTGGAAAATTTTTAAGGGACTTTGAAAAAATTTCAACTGGAATTTTAGCCATTTT
This sequence comes from Streptopelia decaocto, assembly GCF_964273445.1. Taxonomy (NCBI): domain Eukaryota; kingdom Metazoa; phylum Chordata; class Aves; order Columbiformes; family Columbidae; genus Streptopelia; species Streptopelia decaocto. The sequence goes on along the minus strand of NW_028115278.1, from coordinate 8,389 downwards.
TTTATGTGAAATTGTAAACATGTGGCCATGGATTTTGAAAATTCTAGAGAGAATTTTAAAAGCTTCAACAGAATTTCAACAATTTTGAGAGGGATTTGAAAAGTTTCAATGGGAATGGGAAGAATTGGGACAAAAATTGGAAAATTTTTAAGGGACTTTGAAAAAATTTCAACTGGAATTTTAGCCATTTTTTTATGTGAAATTGTAAACATGTGGACATGGATTTTGAAAATTCTAGAGAGAATTTTAAAAGCTTCAAGAGAATTTCAACAATTTTGAGAGGGATTTGAAAAGTTTCAATGGGAATGGGAAGAATTGGGACAAAAATTGGAAAATTTTGAAGGGACTTTGAAAAAATTTCAACTGGAATTTTAGCCATTTTTTGACATGAAATTGTAAACATGTGGCCATGGATTTTGAAAATTCTAGAGAGAATTTTAAAAGCTTCAAGAGAATTTCAACAATTTTGAGAGGGATTTGAAAAGTTTCAATGGGAATGGGAAGAATTGGGACAAAAATTGGAAAATTTTTAAGGGACTTTGAAAAAATTTCAACTGGAATTTTAGCCATTTTTTGACGTGAAATTGTAAACATGTGGCCATGGATTTTGAAAATTCTAGAGAGAATTTTAAAAGCTTCAAGAGAATTTCAACAATTTTGAGAGGGATTTGAAAAGTTTCAATGGGAATGGGAAGAATTGGGACAAAAATTGGAAAATTTTGAAGGGACTTTGAAAAAATTTCAACTGGAATTTTAGCCATTTTTTGACGTGAAATTGTAAACATGTGGACATGGATTTTGAAAATTCTAGAGAGAATTTTAAAAGCTTCAAGAGAATTTCAACAATTTTGAGAGGGATTTGAAAAGTTTCAATGGGAATGGGAAGAATTGGGACAAAAATTGGAAAATTTTTCAGGGACTTTGAAAAAATTTCAACTGGAATTTTAGCCATTTTTTGACGTGAAATTGTAAACATGTGGCCATGGATTTTGAAAATTCTAGAGAGAATTTTAAGAGCTTCAAGAGAATTTCAACAATTTTGAGAGGGATTTGAAAAGTTTCAATGGGAATGGGAAGAATTGGGACAAAAATTGGAAAATTTTTAAGGGACTTTGAAAAAATTTCAACTGGAATTTTAGCCATTTTTTGACGTGAAATTGTAAACATGTGGACATGGATTTTGAAAATTCTAGAGAGAATTTTAAAAGCTTCAAGAGAATTTCAACAATTTTGAGAGGGATTTGAAAGTTTCAATGGGAATGGGAAGAATTGGGACAAAAATTGGAAAATTTTTCAGGGACTTTGAAAAAATTTCAACTGGAATTTTAGCCATTTTTTGACGTGAAATTGTAAACATGTGGCCATGGATTTTGAAAATTCTAGAGAGAATTTTAAAAGCTTCAAGAGAATTTCAACAATTTTGAGAGGGATTTGGAAAGTTTCAATGGGAATGGGAAGAATTGGGACAAAAATTGGAAAAATTTTAAGGGACTTTGAAAAAATTTCAACTGGAATTTTAGCCATTTTTTGACGTGAAATTGTAAACATGTGGACATGGATTTTGAAAATTCTAGAGAGAATTTTAAAAGCTTCAAGAGAATTTCAACAATTTTGAGAGGGAGTTGAGAAGTTTCAATGGGAATGGGAAGAATTGGGACAAAAATTGGAAAATTTTTAAGGAACTTTGAAAAAATTTCAACTGGAATTTTAGCAATGTTTTGACGTGAAATTGTAAACATGTTGAAGTGGATTTTGAAAATTCTAGAGAGAATTTTAAAAGCTTCAACAGAATTTCAACAATTTTGAGAGGGATTTGAAAAGTTTCAATGGGAATGGGAAGAATTGGGACAAAAATTGGAAAATTTTTAAGGGACTTTGAAAAAATTTCAACTGGAATTTTAGCCATTTTTTGACGTGAAATTGTAAACATGTTGAAGTGGATTTTGAAAATTCTAGAGAGAATTTTAAAAGCTTCAACAGAATTTCAACAATTTTGAGAGGGAGTTGAAAAGTTTCAATGGGAATGGGAAGAATTGGGACAAAAATTGGAAAATTTTTAAGGGACTTTGAAAAAATTTCAACTGGAATTTTAGCCATTTTTTTATGTGAAATTGTAAACATGTGGCCATGGATTTTGAAAATTCTAGAGAGAATTTTAAAAGCTTCAACAGAATTTCAACAATTTTGAGAGGGATTTGAAAAGTTTCAATGGGAATGGGAAGAATTGGGACAAAAATTGGAAAATTTTTAAGGGACTTTGAAAAAATTTCAACTGGAATTTTAGCCATTTTTTTATGTGAAATTGTAAACATGTGGACATGGATTTTGAAAATTCTAGAGAGAATTTTAAAAGCTTCAAGAGAATTTCAACAATTTTGAGAGGGATTTGAAAAGTTTCAATGGGAATGGGAAGAATTGGGACAAAAATTGGAAAATTTTGAAGGGACTTTGAAAAAATTTCAACTGGAATTTTAGCCATTTTTTATGTGAAATTGTAAACATGTGGCCATGGATTTTGAAAATTCTAGAGAGAATTTTAAAAGCTTCAAGAGAATTTCAACAATTTTGAGAGGGATTTGAAAAGTTTCAATGGGAATGGGAAGAATTGGGACAAAAATTGGAAAATTTTTAAGGGACTTTGAAAAAATTTCAACTGGAATTTTAGCCATTTTTTGACGTGAAATTGTAAACATGTGGACATGGATTTTGAAAATTCTAGAGAGAATTTTAAAAGCTTCAAGAGAATTTCAACAATTTTGAGAGGGATTTGAAAAGTTTCAATGGGAATGGGAAGAATTGGGACAAAAATTGGAAAATTTTTCAGGGACTTTGAAAAAATTTCAACTGGAATTTTAGCCATTTTTTGACGTGAAATTGTAAACATGTGGCCATGGATTTTGAAAATTCTAGAGAGAATTTTAAGAGCTTCAAGAGAATTTCAACAATTTTGAGAGGGATTTGAAAAGTTTCAATGGGAATGGGAAGAATTGGGACAAAAATTGGAAAATTTTTAAGGGACTTTGAAAAAATTTCAACTGGAATTTTAGCCATTTTTTGACGTGAAATTGTAAACATGTGGACATGGATTTTGAAAATTCTAGAGAGAATTTTAAAAGCTTCAAGAGAATTTCAACAATTTTGAGAGGGATTTGAAAGTTTCAATGGGAATGGGAAGAATTGGGACAAAAATTGGAAAATTTTTCAGGGACTTTGAAAAAATTTCAACTGGAATTTTAGCCATTTTTTGACGTGAAATTGTAAACATGTGGCCATGGATTTTGAAAATTCTAGAGAGAATTTTAAAAGCTTCAAGAGAATTTCAACAATTTTGAGAGGGATTTGGAAAGTTTCAATGGGAATGGGAAGAATTGGGACAAAAATTGGAAAAATTTTAAGGGACTTTGAAAAAATTTCAACTGGAATTTTAGCCATTTTTTGACGTGAAATTGTAAACATGTGGACATGGATTTTGAAAATTCTAGAGAGAATTTTAAAAGCTTCAAGAGAATTTCAACAATTTTGAGAGGGAGTTGAGAAGTTTCAATGGGAATGGGAAGAATTGGGACAAAAATTGGAAAATTTTTAAGGAACTTTGAAAAAATTTCAACTGGAATTTTAGCAATGTTTTGACGTGAAATTGTAAACATGTTGAAGTGGATTTTGAAAATTCTAGAGAGAATTTTAAAAGCTTCAACAGAATTTCAACAATTTTGAGAGGGATTTGAAAAGTTTCAATGGGAATGGGAAGAATTGGGACAAAAATTGGAAAATTTTTAAGGGACTTTGAAAAAATTTCAACTGGAATTTTAGCCATTTTTTGACGTGAAATTGTAAACATGTTGAAGTGGATTTTGAAAATTCTAGAGAGAATTTTAAAAGCTTCAACAGAATTTCAACAATTTTGAGAGGGAGTTGAAAAGTTTCAATGGGAATGGGAAGAATTGGGACAAAAATTGGAAAATTTTTAAGGGACTTTGAAAAAATTTCAACTGGAATTTTAGCCATTTTTTTATGTGAAATTGTAAACATGTGGCCATGGATTTTGAAAATTCTAGAGAGAATTTTAAAAGCTTCAACAGAATTTCAACAATTTTGAGAGGGATTTGAAAAGTTTCAATGGGAATGGGAAGAATTGGGACAAAAATTGGAAAATTTTTAAGGGACTTTGAAAAAATTTCAACTGGAATTTTAGCCATTTTTTTATGTGAAATTGTAAACATGTGGACATGGATTTTGAAAATTCTAGAGAGAATTTTAAAAGCTTCAAGAGAATTTCAACAATTTTGAGAGGGATTTGAAAAGTTTCAATGGGAATGGGAAGAATTGGGACAAAAATTGGAAAATTTTGAAGGGACTTTGAAAAAATTTCAACTGGAATTTTAGCCATTTTTTATGTGAAATTGTAAACATGTGGCCATGGATTTTGAAAATTCTAGAGAGAATTTTAAAAGCTTCAAGAGAATTTCAACAATTTTGAGAGGGATTTGAAAAGTTTCAATGGGAATGGGAAGAATTGGGACAAAAATTGGAAAATTTTTAAGGGACTTTGAAAAAATTTCAACTGGAATTTTAGCCATTTTTTGACGTGAAATTGTAAACATGTGGCCATGGATTTTGAAAATTCTAGAGAGAATTTTAAAAGCTTCAAGAGAATTTCAACAATTTTGAGAGGGATTTGAAAAGTTTCAATGGGAATGGGAAGAATTGGGACAAAAATTGGAAAATTTTTAAGGGACTTTGAAAAAATTTCAACTGGAATTTTAGCCATTTTTTGACGTGAAATTGTAAACATGTGGACATGGATTTTGAAAATTCTAGAGAGAATTTTAAAAGCTTCAAGAGAATTTCAACAATTTTGAGAGGGATTTGAAAAGTTTCAATGGGAATGGGAAGAATTGGGACAAAAATTGGAAAATTTTTCAGGGACTTTGAAAAAATTTCAACTGGAATTTTAGCCATTTTTTGACGTGAAATTGTAAACATGTGGCCATGGATTTTGAAAATTCTAGAGAGAATTTTAAGAGCTTCAAGAGAATTTCAACAATTTTGAGAGGGATTTGAAAAGTTTCAATGGGAATGGGAAGAATTGGGACAAAAATTGGAAAATTTTTAAGGGACTTTGAAAAAATTTCAACTGGAATTTTAGCAATGTTTTGACGTGAAATTGTAAACATGTTGAAGTGGATTTTGAAAATTCTAGAGAGAATTTTAAAAGCTTCAACAGAATTACAACAATTTTGAGAGGGATTTGAAAAGTTTCAATGGGAATGGGAAGAATTGGGACAAAAATTGGAAAATTTTTAAGGGACTTTGAAAAAATTTCAACTGGAATTTTAGCCATTTTTTGACGTGAAATTGTAAACATGTTGAAGTGGATTTTGAAAATTCTAGAGAGAATTTTAAAAGCTTCAACAGAATTTCAACAATTTTGAGAGGGAGTTGAAAAGTTTCAATGGGAATGGGAAGAATTGGGACAAAAATTGGAAAATTTTTAAGGGACTTTGAAAAAATTTCAACTGGAATTTTAGCCATTTTTTTATGTGAAATTGTAAACATGTGGCCATGGATTTTGAAAATTCTAGAGAGAATTTTAAAAGCTTCAACAGAATTTCAACAATTTTGAGAGGGATTTGAAAAGTTTCAATGGGAATGGGAAGAATTGGGACAAAAATTGGAAAATTTTTAAGGGACTTTGAAAAAATTTCAACTGGAATTTTAGCCATTTTTTGACGTGAAATTGTAAACATGTGGACATGGATTTTGAAAATTCTAGAGAGAATTTTAAAAGCTTCAAGAGAATTTCAACAATTTTGAGAGGGATTTGAAAAGTTTCAATGGGAATGGGAAGAATTGGGACAAAAATTGGAAAATTTTGAAGGGACTTTGAAAAAATTTCAACTGGAATTTTAGCCATTTTTTGACATGAAATTGTAAACATGTGGCCATGGATTTTGAAAATTCTAGAGAGAATTTTAAAAGCTTCAAGAGAATTTCAACAATTTTGAGAGGGATTTGAAAAGTTTCAATGGGAATGGGAAGAATTGGGACAAAAATTGGAAAATTTTTAAGGGACTTTGAAAAAATTTCAACTGGAATTTTAGCCATTTTTTGACGTGAAATTGTAAACATGTGGCCATGGATTTTGAAAATTCTAGAGAGAATTTTAAAAGCTTCAAGAGAATTTCAACAATTTTGAGAGGGATTTGAAAAGTTTCAATGGGAATGGGAAGAATTGGGACAAAAATTGGAAAATTTTGAAGGGACTTTGAAAAAATTTCAACTGGAATTTTAGCCATTTTTTGACGTGAAATTGTAAACATGTGGACATGGATTTTGAAAATTCTAGAGAGAATTTTAAAAGCTTCAAGAGAATTTCAACAATTTTGAGAGGGATTTGAAAAGTTTCAATGGGAATGGGAAGAATTGGGACAAAAATTGGAAAATTTTTCAGGGACTTTGAAAAAATTTCAACTGGAATTTTAGCCATTTTTTGACGTGAAATTGTAAACATGTGGCCATGGATTTTGAAAATTCTAGAGAGAATTTTAAGAGCTTCAAGAGAATTTCAACAATTTTGAGAGGGATTTGAAAAGTTTCAATGGGAATGGGAAGAATTGGGACAAAAATTGGAAAATTTTTAAGGGACTTTGAAAAAATTTCAACTGGAATTTTAGCCATTTTTTGACGTGAAATTGTAAACATGTGGACATGGATTTTGAAAATTCTAGAGAGAATTTTAAAAGCTTCAAGAGAATTTCAACAATTTTGAGAGGGATTTGAAAGTTTCAATGGGAATGGGAAGAATTGGGACAAAAATTGGAAAATTTTTCAGGGACTTTGAAAAAATTTCAACTGGAATTTTAGCCATTTTTTGACGTGAAATTGTAAACATGTGGCCATGGATTTTGAAAATTCTAGAGAGAATTTTAAAAGCTTCAAGAGAATTTCAACAATTTTGAGAGGGATTTGAAAGTTTCAATGGGAATGGGAAGAATTGGGACAAAAATTGGAAAATTTTTCAGGGACTTTGAAAAAATTTCAACTGGAATTTTAGCCATTTTTTGACGTGAAATTGTAAACATGTGGCCATGGATTTTGAAAATTCTAGAGAGAATTTTAAAAGCTTCAAGAGAATTTCAACAATTTTGAGAGGGATTTGAAAAGTTTCAATGGGAATGGGAAGAATTGGGACAAAAATTGGAAAATTTTTAAGGGACTTTGAAAAAATTTCAACTGGAATTTTAGCAATTTTTTGACGTGAAATTGTAAACATGTGGACATGGATTTTGAAAATTCTAGAGAGAATTTTAAAAGCTTCAAGAGAATTTCAACAATTTTGAGAGGGATTTGAAAAGTTTCAATGGGAATGGGAAGAATTGGGACAAAAATTGGAAAATTTTTAAGGAACTTTGAAAAAATTTCAACTGGAATTTTAGCAATGTTTTGACGTGAAATTGTAAACATGTTGAAGTGGATTTTGAAAATTCTAGAGAGAATTTTAAAAGCTTCAACAGAATTTCAACAATTTTGAGAGGGATTTGAAAAGTTTCAATGGGAATGGGAAGAATTGGGACAAAAATTTGGAAAATTTTTAAGGGACTTTGAAAAAATTTCAACTGGAATTTTAGCCATTTTTTGACGTGAAATTGTAAACATGTTGAAGTGGATTTTGAAAATTCTAGAGAGAATTTTAAAAGCTTCAACAGAATTTCAACAATTTTGAGAGGGAGTTGAAAAGTTTCAATGGGAATGGGAAGAATTGGGACAAAAATTGGAAAATTTTTAAGGGACTTTGAAAAAATTTCAACTGGAATTTTAGCCATTTTTTTATGTGAAATTGTAAACATGTGGCCATGGATTTTGAAAATTCTAGAGAGAATTTTAAAAGCTTCAACAGAATTTCAACAATTTTGAGAGGGATTTGAAAAGTTTCAATGGGAATGGGAAGAATTGGGACAAAAATTGGAAAATTTTTAAGGGACTTTGAAAAAATTTCAACTGGAATTTTAGCCATTTTTTTATGTGAAATTGTAAACATGTGGACATGGATTTTGAAAATTCTAGAGAGAATTTTAAAAGCTTCAAGAGAATTTCAACAATTTTGAGAGGGATTTGAAAAGTTTCAATGGGAATGGGAAGAATTGGGACAAAAATTGGAAAATTTTGAAGGGACTTTGAAAAAATTTCAACTGGAATTTTAGCCATTTTTTGACATGAAATTGTAAACATGTGGCCATGGATTTTGAAAATTCTAGAGAGAATTTTAAAAGCTTCAAGAGAATTTCAACAATTTTGAGAGGGATTTGAAAAGTTTCAATGGGAATGGGAAGAATTGGGACAAAAATTGGAAAATTTTTAAGGGACTTTGAAAAAATTTCAACTGGAATTT
>NW_028115279.1:0-19839 GCF_964273445.1 Streptopelia decaocto | reverse complement strand
CCATTGAAACTTTTCAAATCCCTCTCAAAATTGTTGAAATTCTGTTGAAGCTTTTAAAATTCTCTCTAGAAGAATTTTCAAAATCCATGGCCACATGTTTACAATTTCACGTCAAAAAATGGCTAAAATTCCAGTTGAAATTTTTTCAAAGTCCCTTAAAAGTTTTCCAATTTTTGTCCCAATTCTTCCCATTCCCATTGAAACTTTTCAAATCCCTCTCAAAATTGTTGAAATTCTCTTGAAGCTTTTAAAATTCTCTCTAGAATTTTCAAAATCCATGTCCACATGTTTACAAGTTCACGACAAAAAATGGCTAAAATTCCAGTTGAAATTTTTTCAAAGTCCCTTAAAAATTTCCAATTTTTGTCCCAATTCTTCCCATTCCCATTGAAACTTTTCAAATCCCTCTCAAAATTGTTGAAATTCTGTTGAAGCTTTTAAAATTCTCTCTAGAATTTTCAAAATCCATGGCCACATGTTTACAATTTCACGTCAAAAAATGGCTAAAATTCCAGTTGAAATTTTTTCAAAGTCCCTTAAAAATTTTCCAATTTTTGTCCCAATTCTTCCCATTCCCATTGAAACTTTTCAAATCCCTCTCAAAATTGTTGAAATTCTGTTGAAGCTTTTAAAATTCTCTCTAGAATTTTCAAAATCCATGTCCACATGTTTACAATTTCACGTAAAAAAATGGCTAAATTCCAGTTGAAATTTTTCAAAAGTCCCTTAAAAATTTTCCAATTTTTGTCCCAATTCTTCCCATTCCCATTGAAACTTTTCAAATCCCTCTCAAAATTGTTGAAATTCTCTTGAAGCTTTTAAAATTCTCTCTAGAATTTTCAAAATCCATGTCCACTTGTTTACAATTTCACGTCAAAAAATGGCTAAAATTCCAGCTGAAATTTTTTCAAAGTCCCTTAAAATTTTCCAATTTTTGTCCCAATTCTTCCCATTCCCATTGAAACTTTTCAAATCCCTCTCAAAATTGTTGAAATTCTCTTGAAGCTTTTAAAATTCTCTCTAGAATTTTCAAAATCCATGGCCACATGTTTACAATTTCACATAAAAAAATGGCTAAAATTCCAGTTGAAATTTTTTCAAAGTCCCTTAAAAGTTTTCCAATTTTTGTCCCAATTCTTCCCATTCCCCTTGAAACTTTTCAAATCCCTCTCAAAATTGTTGAAATTCTGTTGAAGCTTTTAAAATTCTCTCTAGAATTTTCAAAATCCATGTCCACATGTTTACAATTTCATGTCAAAAAATGGCTAAAATTCCAGTTGAAATTTTTTCAAAGTCCCTTAAAAATTTTCCAATTTTTGTCCCAATTCTTCCCATTCCCATTGAAACTTTTCAAATCCCTCTCAAAATTGTTGAAATTCTGTTGAAGCTTTTAAAATTCTCTCTAGAATTTTCAAAATCCATGGCCACATGTTTACAATTTCACGTCAAAAAATGGCTAAAATTCCAGTTGAAATTTTTTCAAAGTCCCTTAAAAGTTTTCCAATTTTTGTCCCAATTCTTCCCATTCCCATTGAAACTTTTCAAATCCCTCTCAAAATTGTTGAAATTCTCTTGAAGCTTTTAAAATTCTCTCTAGAATTTTCAAAATCCATGTCCACATGTTTACAAGTTCACGACAAAAAATGGCTAAAATTCCAGTTGAAATTTTTTCAAAGTCCCTTAAAAATTTTCCAATTTTTGTCCCAATTCTTCCCATTCCCATTGAAACTTTTCAAATCCCTCTCAAAATTGTTGAAATTCTCTTGAAGCTTTTAAAATTCTCTCTAGAATTTTCAAAATCCATGGCCACATGTTTACAATTTCACGTCAAAAAATGGCTAAAATTCCAGTTGAAATTTTTTCAAAGTCCCTTAAAAGTTTTCCAATTTTTGTCCCAATTCTTCCCATTCCCATTGAAACTTTTCAAATCCCTCTCAAAATTGTTGAAATTCTCTTGAAGCTTTTAAAATTCTCTCTAGAATTTTCAAAATCCATGGCCACATGTTTACAATTTCACGTCAAAAAATGGCTAAAATTCAGTTGAAATTTTTTCAAAGTCCCTTAAAAATTTTCCAATTTTTGTCCCAATTCTTCCCATTCCCATTGAAACTTTTCAAATCCCTCTCAAAATTGTTGAAATTCTCTTGAAGCTTTTAAAATTCTCTCTAGAATTTTCAAAATCCATGGCCACATGTTTACAATTTCACGTCAAAAAATGGCTAAAATTCCAGTTGAAATTTTTTCAAAGTCCCTTAAAAATTTTCCAATTTTTGTCCCAATTCTTCCCATTCCCATTGAAACTTTTCAAATCCCTCTCAAATTGTTGAAATTCTCTTGAAGCTTTTAAAATTCTCTCTAGAATTTTCAAAATCCATGGCCACATGTTTACAATTTCACGTCAAAAAATGGCTAAAATTCCAGTTGAAATTTTTTCAAAGTCCCTTAAAAGTTTTCCAATTTTGTCCCAATTCTTCCCATTCCCATTGAAACTTTTCAAATCCCTCTCAAAATTGTTGAAATTCTCTTGAAGCTTTTAAAATTCTCTCTAGAATTTTCAAAATCCATGTCCACATGTTTACAATTTCACGACAAAAAATGGCTAAAATTCCAGCTGAAATTTTTTCAAAGTCCCTTAAAAATTTTCCAATTTTTGTCCCAATTCTTCCCATTCCCATTGAAACTTTTCAAATCCCTCTCAAAATTGTTGAAATTCTGTTGAAGCTTTTAAAATTCTCTCTAGAATTTTCAAAATCCATGTCCACATGTTTACAATTTCACGTCAAAAAATGGCTAAAATTCCAGTTGAAATTTTTCAAAGTCCCTTAAAAATTTTCCAATTTTTGTCCCAATTCTTCCCATTCCCATTGAAACTTTTCAAATCCCTCTCAAAATTGTTGAAATTCTGTTGAAGCTTTTAAAATTCTCTCTAGAATTTTCAAAATCCATGGCCACATGTTTACAATTTCACGACAAAAAATTGCTAAAATTCCAGTTGAAATTTTTTCAAAGTCCCTTAAAAATTTTCCAATTTTTGTCCCAATTCTTCCCATTCCCATTGAAACTTTTCAAATCCCTCTCAAAATTGTTGAAATTCTCTTGAAGCTTTTAAAATTCTCTCTAGAATTTTCAAAATCCATGGCCACATGTTTACAATTTCACGTCAAAAAATGGCTAAAATTCCAGTTGAAATTTTTCAAAGTCCCTTAAAAGTTTTTCAATTTTTGTCCCAATTCTTCCCATTCCCATTGAAACTTTTCAAATCCCTCTCAAAATTGTTGAAATTCTCTTGAAGCTTTTAAAATTCTCTCTAGAATTTTCAAAATCCATGTCCACATGTTTACAATTTCACGTCAAAAAATGGCTAAAATTCCAGTTGAAATTTTTTCAAAGTCCCTTAAAAATTTACCAATTTTTGTCCCAATTCTTCCCATTCCCATTGAAACTTTTCAAATCCCTCTCAAAATTGTTGAAATTCTCTTGAAGCTTTTAAAATTCTCTCTAGAATTTTCAAAATCCATGGCCACATGTTTACAATTTCACGTCAAAAATGGCTAAAATTCCAGTTGAAATTTTTTCAAAGTCCCTTAAAAGTTTTCCAATTTTTGTCCCAATTCTTCCCATTCCCATTGAAACTTTTCAAATCCCTCTCAAATTGTTGAAATTCTCTTGAAGCTTTTAAAATTCTCTCTAGAATTTTCAAAATCCATGGCCACATGTTTACAATTTCACGTCAAAAATGGCTAAAATTCCAGTTGAAATTTTTTCAAAGTCCCTTAAAATTTTCCAATTTTTGTCCCAATTCTTTCCCATTCCCATTGAAACTTTTCAAATCCCTCTCAAAATTGTTGAAATTCTCTTGAAGCTTTTAAATTCTCTCTAGAATTTTCAAAATCCATGGCCACATGTTTACAATTTCACGTCAAAAATGGCTAAAATTCCAGTTGAAATTTTTCAAAGTCCCTTAAAAATTTTCCAATTTTTGTCCCAATTCTTCCCATTCCCATTGAAACTTTTCAAATCCCTCTCAAAATTGTTGAAATTCTCTTGAAGCTTTAAAATTCTCTCTAGAATTTTCAAAATCCATGGCCACATGTTTACAATTTCACGTCAAAAAATGGCTAAAATTCCAGTTGAAATTTTTTCAAAGTCCCTTAAAAGTTTTCCAATTTTTGTCCCAATTCTTCCCATTCCCATTGAAACTTTTCAAATCCCTCTCAAAATTGTTGAAATTCTCTTGAAGCTTTTAAAATTCTCTCTAGAATTTTCAAAATCCATGGCCACATGTTTACAATTTCACGTCAAAAAATGGCTAAAATTCCAGTTGAAATTTTTTCAAAGTCCCTTAAAAATTTTCCAATTTTTGTCCCAATTCTTCCCATTCCCATTGAAACTTTTCAAATCCCTCTCAAAATTGTTGAAATTCTGTGAAGCTTTTAAAATTCTCTCTAGAATTTTCAAAATCCATGTCCACATGTTTACAATTTCACGTCAAAAAATGGCTAAAATTCCAGTTGAAATTTTTTCAAAGTCCCTTAAAAGTTTTTCAATTTTTTGTCCCAATTCTTCCCATTCCCATTGAAACTTTTCAAATCCCTCTCAAAATTGTTGAAATTCTCTTGAAGCTTTTAAAATTCTCTCTAGAATTTTCAAAATCCATGGCCACATGTTTACAATTTCACGTCAAAAAATGGCTAAAATTCCAGTTGAAATTTTTCAAAGTCCCTTAAAAATTTACCAATTTTTGTCCCAATTCTTCCCATTCCCATTGAAACTTTTCAAATCCCTCTCAAAATTGTTGAAATTCTCTTGAAGCTTTTAAAATTCTCTCTAGAATTTTCAAAATCCATGGCCACATGTTTACAATTTCACGTCAAAAAATGGCTAAAATTCCAGTTGAAATTTTTTCAAAGTCCTTAAAAGTTTTCCAATTTTTGTCCCAATTCTTCCCATTCCCATTGAAACTTTTCAAATCCCTCTCAAATTGTTGAAATTCTCTTGAAGCTTTTAAAATTCTCTCTAGAATTTTCAAAATCCATGGCCACATGTTTACAATTTCACGTCAAAAATGGCTAAAATTCAGTTGAAATTTTTTCAAAGTCCCTTAAAAATTTTCCAATTTTTGTCCCAATTCTTCCCATTCCCATTGAAACTTTTCAAATCCCTCTCAAAATTGTTGAAATTCTCTTGAAGCTTTTAAAATTCTCTCTAGAATTTTCAAAATCCATGGCCACATGTTTACAATTTCACGTCAAAAAATGGCTAAAATTCCAGTTGAAATTTTTTCAAAGTCCCTTAAAAATTTTCCAATTTTTGTCCCAATTCTTCCCATTCCCATTGAAACTTTTCAAATCCCTCTCAAAATTGTTGAAATTCTCTTGAAGCTTTTAAAATTCTCTCTAGAATTTTCAAAATCCATGGCCACATGTTTACAATTTCACGTCAAAAATGGCTAAAATTCCAGTTGAAATTTTTTCAAAGTCCTTAAAAGTTTTCCAATTTTTGTCCCAATTCTTCCCATTCCCATTGAAACTTTTCAAATCCCTCTCAAAATTGTTGAAATTCTCTTGAAGCTTTTAAAATTCTCTCTAGAATTTTCAAAATCCATGTCCACATGTTTACAATTTCACGACAAAAAATGGCTAAAATTCCAGCTGAAATTTTTTCAAAGTCCCTTAAAAATTTTCCAATTTTTGTCCCAATTCTTCCCATTCCCATTGAAACTTTTCAAATCCCTCTCAAAATTGTTGAAATTCTCTTGAAGCTTTTAAAATTCTCTCTAGAATTTTCAAAATCCATGTCCACATGTTTACAATTTCACGTCAAAAAATGGCTAAAATTCCAGTTGAAATTTTTTCAAAGTCCCTTAAAAATTTTCCAATTTTGTCCCAATTCTTCCCATTCCCCTTGAAACTTTTCAAATCCCTCTCAAAATTGTTGAAATTCTGTTGAAGCTTTTAAAATTCTCTCTAGAATTTTCAAAATCCATGTCCACATGTTTACAATTTCACATAAAAAAATGGCTAAAATTCCAGTTGAAATTTTTTCAAAGTCCCTTAAAAATTTTCCAATTTTTGTCCCAATTCTTCCCATTCCCATTGAAACTTTTCAAATCCCTCTCAAAATTGTTGAAATTCTGTTGAAGCTTTTAAAATTCTCTCTAGAATTTTCAAAATCCATGGCCACATGTTTACAATTTCACGTCAAAAAATGGCTAAAATTCCAGTTGAAATTTTTCAAAGTCCCTTAAAAATTTTCCAATTTTTGTCCCAATTCTTCCATTCCCATTGAAACTTTTCAAATCCCTCTCCAAATTGTTGAAATTCTCTTGAAGCTTTTAAAATTCTCTCTAGAATTTTCAAAATCCATGGCCACATGTTTACAATTTCACGTCAAAAAATGGCTAAAATTCCAGTTGAAATTTTTTCAAAGTCCCTTAAAAGTTTTCCAATTTTTGTCCCAATTCTTCCCATTCCCATTGAAACTTTTCAAATCCCTCTCAAAATTGTTGAAATTCTCTTGAAGCTTTTAAAATTCTCTCTAGAATTTTCAAAATCCATGTCCACATGTTTACAATTTCACGTCAAAAATGGCTAAAATTCCAGTTGAAATTTTTTCAAAGTCCCTTAAAAATTTTCCAATTTTTGTCCCAATTCTTCCCATTCCCATTGAAACTTTTCAAATCCCTCTCAAAATTGTTGAAATTCTGTTGAAGCTTTTAAAATTCTCTCTAGAATTTTCAAAATCCATGTCCACATGTTTACAATTTCACGTCAAAAAATGGCTAAAATTCCAGTTGAAATTTTTCAAAGTCCCTTAAAAATTTTCCAATTTTTGTCCCAATTCTTCCCATTCCCATTGAAACTTTTCAAATCCCTCTCAAAATTGTTGAAATTCTCTTGAAGCTTTTAAAATTCTCTCTAGAATTTTCAAAATCCATGGCCACATGTTTACAATTTCACGTCAAAAAATGGCTAAAATTCCAGTTGAAATTTTTTCAAAGTCCCTTAAAAATTTTCCAATTTTTGTCCCAATTCTTCCCATTCCCATTGAAACTTTTCAAATCCCTCTCAAAAATTGTTGAAATTCTCTTGAAGCTTTTAAAATTCTCTCTAGAATTTTCAAATCTACTTCAACATGTTTACAATTTCACGTCAAAAAATGGCTAAAATTCCAGTTGAAATTTTTTCAAAGTCCCTTAAAATTTTCTAATTTTTGTCCCAATTCTTCCCATTCCCATTGAAACTTTTCAAATCCCTCTCAAAATTGTTGAAATTCTGTTGAAGCTTTTAAAATTCTCTCTAGAATTTTCAAAATCCATGGCCACATGTTTACAATTTCACGTCAAAAATTGGCTAAAATTCCAGTTGAAATTTTTTCAAAGTCCCTTAAAAGTTTTCCAATTTTTGTCCCAATTCTTCCCATTCCCATTGAAACTTTTCAAATCCCTCTCAAAATTGTTGAAAATTCTCTTGAAGCTTTTAAAATTCTCTCTAGAATTTTCAAAATCCATGTCCACATGTTTACCATTTCACATAAAAAAATGGCTAAAATTCCAGTTGAAATTTTTTCAAAGTCCCTTAAAAATTTTCCAATTTTTGTCCCAATTCTTCCCATTCCCATTGAAACTTTCAAATCCCTCTCAAAATTGTTGAAATTCTCTTGAAGCTTTTAAAATTCTCTCTAGAATTTTCAAAATCCATGTCCACATGTTTACAATTTCACGTCAAAAAATGGCTAAAATTCCAGTTGAAATTTTTCAAAGTCCCTTAAAAGTTTTCCAATTTTTGTCCCAATTCTTCCCATTCCCATTGAAACTTTTCAAATCCCTCTCAAAATTGTTGAAATTCTCTTGAAGCTTTTAAAATTCTCTCTAGAATTTTCAAAATCTACTTCAACATGTTTACAATTTCACGTCAAAAATGGCTAAAATTCCAGTTGAAATTTTTCAAAGTCCCTTAAAAATTTTCCAATTTTTGTCCCAATTCTTCCCATTCCCATTGAAACTTTTCAAATCCCTCTCAAAATTGTAGAAATTCTGTTGAAGCTTTTAAAATTCTCTCTAGAATTTTCAAAATCCATGGCCACATGTTTACAATTTCACGTCAAAAAATGGCTAAAATTCCAGTTGAAATTTTTCAAAGTCCCTTAAAAGTTTTCCAATTTTTGTCCCAATTCTTCCCATTCCCATTGAAACTTTTCAAATCCCTCTCAAAATTGTTGAAATTCTCTTGAAGCTTTTAAAATTCTCTCTAGAATTTCAAAATCCATGGCCACATGTTTACAATTTCACGTCAAAAAATGGCTAAAATTCCAGTTGAAATTTTTTCAAAGTCCCTTCAAAATTTTCCAATTTTTGTCCCAATTCTTCCCATTCCCATTGAAACTTTTCAAATCCCTCTCAAAATTGTTGAAATTCTCTTGAAGCTTTTAAAATTCTCTCTAGAATTTTCAAAATCCATGTCCACATGTTTACAATTTCACATAAAAAAATGGCTAAAATTCCAGTTGAAATTTTTTCAAAGTCCCTTAAAAATTTTCCAATTTTGTCCCAATTCTTCCCATTCCCATTGAAACTTTTCAAATCCCTCTCAAAATTGTTGAAATTCTGTTGAAGCTTTAAAATTCTCTCTAGAATTTTCAATCGATGGCCACATGTTTACAATTTCACGTAAAAGAATTGCAAAAATACCAGTTGAAATTTTTTCAAAGTCCCTTAAAAGTTTTCCAATTTTTGTCCCAATTCTTCCCATTCCCATTGAAACTTTTCAAATCCCTCTCAAAATTGTTGAAATTCTCTTGAAGCTTTTAAAATTCTCTCTAGAATTTTCAAAATCCATGTCCACATGTTTACAATTTCACGTCAAAAAATTGCTAAAATTCCAGTTGAAATTTTTTCAAAGTCCCTTAAAAATTTTCCAATTTTTGTCCCAATTCTTCCCATTCCCATTGAAACTTTTCAAATCCCTCTCCAAATTGTTGAAATTCTCTTGAAGCTTTTAAAATTCTCTCTAGAATTTTCAAAATCCATGGCCACATGTTTACAATTTCACGTCAAAAAATGGCTAAAATTCCAGTTGAAATTTTTTCAAAGTCCCTTAAAAATTTTCCAATTTTTGTCCCAATTCTTCCCATTCCCATTGAAACTTTTCAAATCCCTCTCAAAATTGTTGAAATTCTCTTGAAGCTTTTAAAATTCTCTCTAGAATTTTCAAAATCCATGGCCACATGTTTACAATTTCACGTCAAAAAATGGCTAAAATTCCAGTTGAAATTTTTTCAAAGTCCCTTAAAAATTTTCCAATTTTTGTCCCAATTCTTCCCATTCCCATTGAAACTTTTCAAATCCCTCTCAAAATTGTTGAAATTCTCTTGAAGCTTTTAAAATTCTCTCTAGAATTTTCAAAATCTACTTCAACATGTTTACAATTTCACGTCAAAAAATTGCTAAAATTCCAGTTGAAATTTTTTCAAAGTCCCTTAAAAATTTTCCAATTTTTGTCCCAATTCTTCCCATTCCCATTGAAACTTTTCAAATCCCTCTCAAAATTGTTGAAATTCTGTTGAAGCTTTTAAAATTCTCTCTAGAATTTTCAAAATCCATGGCCACATGTTTACAATTTCACGTCAAAAAATGGCTAAAATTCCAGTTGAAATTTTTTCAAAGTCCCTTAAAAGTTTTCCAATTTTTGTCCCAATTCTTCCCATTCCCATTGAAACTTTTCAAATCCCTCTCAAAATTGTTGAAATTCTGTTGAAGCTTTTAAAATTCTCTCTAGAATTTTCAAAATCCATGTCCACATGTTTACAATTTCACATAAAAAAATGGCTAAAATTCCAGTTGAAATTTTTTCAAAGTCCCTTAAAAATTTTCCAATTTTTGTCCCAATTCTTCCCATTCCCATTGAAACTTTTCAAATCCCTCTCAAAATTGTTGAAATTCTCTTGAAGCTTTTAAAATTCTCTCTAGAATTTTCAAAATCCATGTCCACATGTTTACAATTTCACGTCAAAAAATGGCTAAAATTCCAGTTGAAATTTTTTCAAAGTCCCTTAAAAGTTTTCCAATTTTTGTCCCAATTCTTCCCATTCCCATTGAAACTTTTCAAATCCCTCTCAAAATTGTTGAAATTCTGTTGAAGCTTTTAAAATTCTCTCTAGAATTTTCAAAATCGATGGCCACATGTTTACAATTTCACGTAAAAGAATTGCAAAAATACCAGTTGAAATTTTTTCAAAGTCCCTTAAAAGTTTTCCAATTTTTGTCCCAATTCTTCCCATTCCCATTGAAACTTTTCAAATCCCTCTCAAAATTGTTGAAATTCTCTTGAAGCTTTTAAAATTCTCTCTGGAATTTTCAAGATCCATGGCCACATGTTTACAATTTCACGTCAAAAAATGGCTAAAATTCCAGTTGAAATTTTTTCAAAGTCCCTTAAAAATTTTCCAATTTTTGTCCCAATTCTTCCCATTCCCATTGAAACTTTTCAAATCCCTCTCAAAATTGTTGAAATTCTGTTGAAGCTTTTAAAATTCTCTCTAGAATTTTCAAAATCCATGTCCACATGTTTACAATTTCACGTCAAAAAATGGCTAAAATTCCAGTTGAAATTTTTTCAAAGTCCCTTAAAAGTTTTCCAATTTTTGTCCCAATTCTTCCCATTCCCATTGAAACTTTTCAAATCCCTCTCAAAATTGTTGAAATTCTCTTGAAGCTTTTAAAATTCTCTCTAGAATTTTCAAAATCCATGTCCACATGTTTACAATTTCACGACAAAAAATTGATAAAATTCCAGTTGAAATTTTTTCAAAGTCCCTTAAAAATTTTCCAATTTTTGTCCCAATTCTTCCCATTCCCATTGAAACTTTTCAAATCCCTCTCAAAATTGTTGAAATTCTCTTGAAGCTTTTAAAATTCTCTCTAGAATTTTCAAAATCCATGGCCACATGTTTACAATTTCACGTCAAAAAATGGTTAAAATTCCAGTTGAAATTTTTTCAAAGTCCCTGAAAAATTTTCCAATTTTTGTCCCAATTCTTCCCATTCCCATTGAAACTTTTCAAATCCCTCTCAAAATTGTTGAAATTCTGTTGAAGCTTTTAAAACTCTCTCTAGAATTTTCAAAATCCATGGCCACATGTTTACAATTTCACATAAAAAAATGGCTAAAATTCCAGTTGAAATTTTTTCAAAGTCCCTTAAAAATTTTCCAATTTTTGTCCCAATTCTTCCCATTCCCATTGAAACTTTTCAAATCCCTCTCAAAATTGTTGAAATTCTCTTGAAGCTTTTAAAATTCTCTCTAGAATTTTCAAAATCCATGGCCACATGTTTACAATTTCACGTCAAAAAATGGCTAAAATTCCAGTTGAAATTTTTTCAAAGTCCCTTAAAAATTTTCCAATTTTTGTCCCAATTCTTCCCATTCCCATTGAAACTTTTCAAATCCCTCTCAAAATTGTTGAAATTCTGTTGAAGCTTTTAAAATTCTCTCTAGAATTTTCAAAATCCATGTCCACATGTTTACAATTTCACGACAAAAAATGGCTAAAATTCCAGTTGAAATTTTTTCAAAGTCCCTTAAAAGTTTTCCAATTTTTGTCCCAATTCTTCCCATTCCCATTGAAACTTTTCAAATCCCTCTCAAAATTGTTGAAATTCTCTTGAAGCTTTTAAAATTCTCTCTAGAATTTTCAAAATCCATGTCCACATGTTTACAATTTCACGACAAAAAATGGCTAAAATTCCAGTTGAAATTTTTTCAAAGTCCCTTAAAAATTTTCCAATTTTTGTCCCAATTCTTCCCATTCCCATTGAAACTTTTCAAATCCCTCTCAAAATTGTTGAAATTCTCTTGAAGCTTTTAAAATTCTCTCTAGAATTTTCAAAATCCATGGCCACATGTTTACAATTTCACGTAAAAAAATTGCTAAAATTCCAGCTGAAATTTTTTCAAAGTCCCTTAAAAATTTTCCAATTTTTGTCCCAATTCTTCCCATTCCCATTGAAACTTTTCAAATCCCTCTCAAAATTGTGTAAATTCTCTTGAAGCTTTTAAAATTCTCTCTAGAATTTTCAAAATCCATGTCCACATGTTTACAATTTCACGTCAAAAAATGGCTAAAATTCCAGTTGAAATTTTTTCAAAGTCCCTTAAAAATTTTCCAATTTTTGTCCCAATTCTTCCCATTCCCATTGAAACTTTTCAAATCCCTCTCAAAATTGTTGAAATTCTGTTAAGCTTTTAAATTCTCTCTAGAATTTTCAAAATCCATGTCCACATGTTTACAATTTCACGTAAAAAAATGGCTAAAATTCCAGTTGAAATTTTTTCAAAGTCCCTTAAAAATTTTCCAATTTTTGTCCCAATTCTTCCCATTCCCATTGAAACTTTTCAAATCCCTCTCAAAAGTGTTGAAATTCTGTTGAAGCTTTTAAAATTCTCTCTAGAATTTTCAAAATCCATGTCCACATGTTTACAATTTCACGTCAAAAAAATGGCTTAAATTCCAGTTGAAATTTTTTCAAAGTCCCTTAAAAATTTTCCAATTTTTGTCCCAATTCTTCCCATTCCCATTGAAACTTTTCAAATCCCTCTCCAAATTGTTGAAATTCTCTTGAAGCTTTTAAAATTCTCTCTAGAATTTTCAAAATCCATGTCCACATGTTTACAATTTCACATAAAAAATGGCTAAAATTCCAGTTGAAATTTTTTCAAAGTCCCTTAAAAATTTTCCAATTTTTGTCCCAATTCTTCCCATTCCCATTGAAACTTTTCAAATCCCTCTCAAAATTGTTGAAATTCTCTTGAAGCTTTTAAAATTCTCTCTAGAATTTTCAAAATCCATGGCCACATGTTTACAATTTCACGTCAAAAAATGGCTAAAATTCCAGTTGAAATTTTTTCAAAGTCCCTTAAAAGTTTTCCAATTTTTGTCCCAATTCTTCCCATTCCCATTGAAACTTTTCAAATCCCTCTCAAAATTGTTGAAATTCTCTTGAAGCTTTTAAAATTCTCTCTAGAATTTTCAAAATCCATGTCCACATGTTTACAATTTCACATAAAAAATGGCTAAAATTCCAGTTGAAATTTTTTCAAAGTCCCTTAAAAATTTTCCAATTTTTGTCCCAATTCTTCCCATTCCCATTGAAACTTTTCAAATCCCTCTCAAAATTGTTGAAATTCTCTTGAAGCTTTTAAAATTCTCTCTAGAATTTTCAAAATCCATGGCCACATGTTTACAATTTCACGTCAAAAAATGGCTAAAATTCCAGTTGAAATTTTTTCAAAGTCCCTTAAAAGTTTTCCAATTTTTGTCCCCAATTCTTCCCATTCCCATTGAAACTTTTCAAATCCCTCTCAAAATTGTTGAAATTCTCTTGAAGCTTTTAAAATTCTCTCTAGAAATTTTCAAAATCCATGGCCACATGTTTACAATTTCACGTCAAAAAATGGCTAAAATTCCAGTTGAAATTTTTTCAAAGTCCCTTAAAAATTTTCCAATTTTTGTCCCAATTCTTCCCATTCCCATTGAAACTTTTCAAATCCCTCTCAAAATTGTTGAAATTCTCTTGAAGCTTTTAAAATTCTCTCTAGAATTTTCAAAATCCATGGCCACATGTTTACAATTTCACGTCAAAAAATGGCTAAAATTCCAGTTGAAATTTTTTCAAAGTCCCTTAAAAATTTTCCAATTTTTGTCCCAATTCTTCCCATTCCCATTGATTGAAACTTTTCAAATCCCTCTCAAAATTGTTGAAATTCTCTTGAAGCTTTTAAAATTCTCTCTAGAATTTTCAAAATCCATGGCCACATGTTTACAATTTCACGTCAAAAAATGGCTAAAATTCCAGTTGAAATTTTTTCAAAGTCCCTTAAAAGTTTTCCAATTTTTGTCCCAATTCTTCCCATTCCCATTGAAACTTTTCAAATCCCTCTCAAAATTGTTGAAATTCTCTTGAAGCTTTTAAAATTCTCTCTAGAATTTTCAAAATCCATGTCCACATGTTTACAATTTCACGTCAAAAATGGCTAAAATTCCAGCTGAAATTTTTTCAAAGTCCTTAAAAATTTTCCAATTTTTGTCCCAATTCTTCCCATTCCCATTGAAACTTTTCAAATCCCTCTCAAAATTGTTGAAATTCTGTTGAAGCTTTTAAAATTCTCTCTAGAATTTTCAAAATCCATGTCCACATGTTTACAATTTCACGTCAAAAAATGGCTAAAATTCCAGTTGAAATTTTTCAAAGTCCCTTAAAAATTTTCCAATTTTTGTCCCAATTCTTCCCATTCCCATTGAAACTTTTCAAATCCCTCTCAAAATTGTTGAAATTCTGTTGAAGCTTTAAAATTCTCTCTAGAATTTTCAAAATCCATGGCCACATGTTTACAATTTCACGTCAAAAAATGGCTAAAATTCCAGTTGAAATTTTTTTCAAAGTCCCTTAAAAATTTTCCAATTTTTGTCCCAATTCTTCCCATTCCCATTGAAACTTTTCAAATCCCTCTCAAAATTGTTGAAATTCTCTTGAAGCTTTTAAAATTCTCTCTAGAATTTTCAAAATCCATGGCCACATGTTACAATTTCACGTCAAAAAATGGCTAAAATTCCAGTTGAAATTTTTTCAAAGTCCCTTAAAAGTTTTCCAATTTTTGTCCCAATTCTTCCCATTCCCATTGAAACTTTTCAAATCCCTCTCAAAATTGTTGAAATTCTCTTGAAGCTTTTAAAATTCTCTCTAGAATTTTCAAAATCCATGTCCACATGTTTACAATTTCACGTCAAAAAATGGCTAAAATTCCAGTTGAAATTTTTTCAAAGTCCCTTAAAAATTTTCCAATTTTTGTCCCAATTCTTCCCATTCCCATTGAAACTTTTCAAATCCCTCTCAAAATTGTTGAAATTCTGTTGAAGCTTTTAAAATTCTCTCTAGAATTTTCAAAATCCATGGCCACATGTTTACAATTTCACGTCAAAAAATGGCTAAAATTCCAGTTGAAATTTTTTCAAAGTCCCTTAAAAAATTTCCAATTTTTGTCCCAATTCTTCCCATTCCCATTGAAACTTTTCAAATCCCTCTCAAAATTGTTGAAATTCTCTTGAAGCTTTTAAAATTCTCTCTAGAATTTTCAAAATCCATGGCCACATGTTTACAATTTCACGTCAAAAAATGGCTAAAATTCCAGTTGAAATTTTTTCAAAGTCCCTTAAAAATTTTCCAATTTTTGTCCCAATTCTTCCCATTCCCATTGAAACTTTTCAAATCCCTCTCAAAATTGTTGAAATTCTCTTGAAGCTTTTAAAATTCTCTCTAGAATTTTCAAAATCTACTTCAACATGTTTACAATTTCACGTCAAAAAATTGCTAAAATTCCAGTTGAAATTTTTTCAAAGTCCTTAAAAAATTTTCCAATTTTTGTCCCAATTCTTCCCATTCCCATTGAAACTTTTCAAATCCCTCTCAAAATTGTTGAAATTCTGTTGAAGCTTTTAAAATTCTCTCTAGAATTTTCAAAATCCATGGCCACATGTTTACAATTTCACGTCAAAAAATGGCTAAAATTCCAGTTGAAATTTTTTCAAAGTCCCTTAAAAGTTTTCCAATTTTTGTCCCAATTCTTCCCATTCCCATGAAACTTTTCAAATCCCTCTCAAAATTGTTGAAATTCTGTTGAAGCTTTTAAAATTCTCTCTAGAATTTTCAAAATCCATGGCCACATGTTTACAATTTCACGTCAAAAAATGGCTAAAATTCAGTTGAAATTTTTTCAAAGTCCCTTCAAAATTTTCCAATTTTTGTCCCAATTCTTCCCATTCCCATTGAAACTTTTCAAATCCCTCTCAAAATTGTTGAAATTCTGTTGAAGCTTTTAAAATTCTCTCTAGAATTTTCAAAATCCATGTCCACATGTTTACAATTTCACATAAAAAAATGGCTAAAATTCCAGTTGAAATTTTTTCAAAGTCCCTTAAAAATTTTCCAATTTTTGTCCCAATTCTTCCCATTCCCATTGAAACTTTTCAAATCCCTCTCAAAATTGTTGAAATTCTGTTGAAGCTTTTAAAATTCTCTCTAGAATTTTCAAAATCGATGGCCACATGTTTACAATTTCACGTAAAAGAATTGCAAAAATACCAGTTGAAATTTTTTCAAAGTCCCTTAAAAGTTTTCCAATTTTTGTCCCAATTCTTCCCATTCCCATTGAAACTTTTCAAATCCCTCTCAAAATTGTTGAAATTCTCTTGAAGCTTTTAAAATTCTCTCTAGAATTTTCAAGATCCATGGCCACATGTTTACAATTTCACGTCAAAAAATGGCTAAAATTCCAGTTGAAATTTTTTCAAAGTCCCTTAAAAATTTTCCAATTTTTGTCCCAATTCTTCCCATTCCCATTGAAACTTTTCAAATCCCTCTCAAAATTGTTGAAATTCTGTTGAAGCTTTTAAAATTCTCTCTAGAATTTTCAAAATCCATGGCCACATGTTTACAATTTCACGTCAAAAAATGGCTAAAATTCCAGTTGAAATTTTTTCAAAGTCCCTTAAAAGTTTTCCAATTTTTGTCCCAATTCTTCCCATTCCCATTGAAACTTTTCAAATCCCTCTCAAAATTGTTGAAATTCTGTTAAGCTTTTAAAATTCTCTCTAGAATTTTCAAAATCCATGGCCACATGTTTACAATTTCACGTCAAAAAATGGCTAAAATTCCAGTTGAAATTTTTTCAAAGTCCCTTAAAAATTTTCCAATTTTTGTCCCAATTCTTCCATTCCCATTGAAACTTTTCAAATCCCTCTCAAAATTGTTGAAATTCTCTTGAAGCTTTTAAAATTCTCTCTAGAATTTTCAAAATCCATGTCCACATGTTTACAATTTCACGACAAAAAATTGATAAAATTCCAGTTGAAATTTTTCAAAGTCCCTTAAAAATTTTCCAATTTTTGTCCCAATTCTTCCCATTCCCATTGAAACTTTTCAAATCCCTCTCAAAATTGTTGAAATTCTCTTGAAGCTTTTAAAATTCTCTCTAGAATTTTCAAAATCCATGTCCACATGTTTACAATTTCACGTCAAAAAATGGCTAAAATTCCAGTTGAAATTTTTTCAAAGTCCCTGAAAAATTTTCCAATTTTTGTCCCAATTCTTCCCATTCCCATTGAAACTTTTCAAATCCCTCTCAAAATTGTTGAAATTCTCTTGAAGCTTTTAAAATTCTCTCTAGAATTTTCAAAATCCATGGCCACATGTTTACAATTTCACATAAAAAAATGGCTAAAATTCCAGTTGAAATTTTTTCAAAGTCCCTTAAAAATTTTCCAATTTTTGTCCCAATTCTTCCATTCCCATTGAAACTTTTCAAATCCCTCTCAAAATTGTTGAAATTCTCTTGAAGCTTTTAAAATTCTCTCTAGAATTTTCAAAATCCATGGCCACATGTTTACAATTTCACGTCAAAAAATGGCTAAAATTCCAGTTGAAATTTTTTCAAAGTCCCTTAAAAATTTTCCAATTTTTGTCCCAATTCTTCCCATTCCCATTAAAACTTTTCAAATCCCTCTCAAAATTGTTGAAATTCTCTTGAAGCTTTTAAAATTCTCTCTAGAATTTTCAAAATCCATGTCCACATGTTTACAATTTCACGACAAAAAATGGCTAAAATTCCAGTTGAAATTTTTTCAAAGTCCCTTAAAAGTTTTCCAATTTTTGTCCCAATTCTTCCCATTCCCATTGAAACTTTTCAAATCCCTCTCAAAATTGTTGAAATTCTCTTGAAGCTTTTAAAATTCTCTCTAGAATTTTCAAAATCCATGTCCACATGTTTACAATTTCACGACAAAAAATGGCTAAAATTCCAGTTGAAATTTTTTCAAAGTCCCTTAAAAATTTTCCAATTTTTGTCCCAATTCTTCCCATTCCCATTGAAACTTTTCAAATCCCTCTCAAAATTGTTGAAATTCTCTTGAAGCTTTTAAAATTCTCTCTAGAATTTTCAAAATCCATGTCCACATGTTTACAATTTCACGTAAAGAAATTGCTAAAATTCCAGCTGAAATTTTTTCAAAGTCCCTTAAAAGTTTTCCAATTTTTGTCCCAATTCTTCCCATTCCCATTGAAACTTTTCAAATCCCTCTCAAAATTGTTGAAATTCTCTTGAAGCTTTTAAAATTCTCTCTAGAATTTTCAAAATCCATGTCCACATGTTTACAATTTCACATAAAAAATGGCTAAAATTCCAGTTGAAATTTTTTCAAAGTCCCTTAAAAATTTTCCAATTTTTGTCCCAATTCTTCCCATTCCCATTGAAACTTTTCAAATCCCTCTCCAAATTGTTGAAATTCTCTTGAAGCTTTTAAAATTCTCTCTAGAATTTTCAAAATCCATGGCCACATGTTTACAATTTCACGTCAAAAAATGGCTAAAATTCCAGTTGAAATTTTTTCAAAGTCCCTTAAAAGTTTTCCAATTTTTGTCCCAATTCTTCCCATTCCCATTGAAACTTTTCAAATCCCTCTCAAAATTGTTGAAATTCTCTTGAAGCTTTTAAAATTCTCTCTAGAATTTTCAAAATCCATGGCCACATGTTTACAATTTCACGTCAAAAAATGGCTAAAATTCCAGTTGAAATTTTTTCAAAGTCCCTTCAAAATTTTCCAATTTTTGTCCCAATTCTTCCCATTCCCATTGAAACTTTTCAAATCCCTCTCAAAATTGTTGAAATTCTGTTGAAGCTTTTAAAATCCTCTCGAGAATTTTCAAAATCCATGTCCACATGTTTACAATTTCACATAAAAAAATGGCTAAAATTCCAGTTGAAATTTTTTCAAAGTCCCTTAAAAGTTTTCCAATTTTTGTCCCAATTCTTCCCATTCCCATTGAAACTTTTCAAATCCCTCTCAAAATTGTTGAAATTCTGTTGAAGCTTTTAAAATTCTCTCTAGAATTTTCAAAATCGATGGCCACATGTTTACAATTTCACGTAAAAGAATTGCAAAAATACCAGTTGAAATTTTTTCAAAGTCCCTTAAAAGTTTTCCAATTTTTGTCCCAATTCTTCCCATTCCCATTGAAACTTTTCAATCCCTCTCAAAATTGTTGAAATTCTCTTGAAGCTTTTAAAATTCTCTCTAGAATTTTCAAGATCCATGGCCACATGTTTACAATTTCACGTCAAAAATGGCTAAAATTCCAGTTGAAATTTTTTCAAAGTCCCTTAAAAATTTTCCAATTTTTGTCCCAATTCTTCCCATTCCCATTGAAACTTTTCAAATCCCTCTCAAAATTGTTGAAATTCTGTTGAAGCTTTTAAAATTCTCTCTAGAATTTTCAAAATCCATGGCCACATGTTTACAATTTCACGTCAAAAAATGGCTAAAATTCCAGTTGAAATTTTTTCAAAGTCCCTTAAAAGTTTTCCAATTTTTGTCCCAATTCTTCCCATTCCCATTGAAACTTTTCAAATCCCTCTCAAAATTGTTGAAATTCTGTTAAGCTTTTAAAATTCTCTCTAGAATTTTCAAAATCCATGGCCACATGTTTACAATTTCACGTCAAAAAATGGCTAAAATTCCAGTTGAAATTTTTTCAAAGTCCCTTAAAAATTTTCCAATTTTTGTCCCAATTCTTCCCATTCCCATTGAAACTTTTCAAATCCCTCTCAAAATTGTTGAAATTCTCTTGAAGCTTTTAAAATTCTCTCTAGAATTTTCAAAATCCATGTCCACATGTTTACAATTTCACGACAAAAAATTGATAAAATTCCAGTTGAAATTTTTTCAAAGTCCCTTAAAAATTTTCCAATTTTTGTCCCAATTCTTCCCATTCCCATTGAAACTTTTCAAATC
>NW_028115280.1:0-12728 GCF_964273445.1 Streptopelia decaocto | reverse complement strand
CCAGGGACGCCTGGGAGGCCTCCACCCCCCCCACCCCCCCCCCAAAAAATGGACCCAGGTGTCCGGGGATTTTGGGGACCCCCCCCAAAAAAAAAACCCCCAAATCAGCTCAACTTTCAATGTCCTTTATTCACACCCTCCCCCCCCCCTTTTTTGGGGTCTCCCCCCATTTTTGGGGTCCCCCCCATTTTGGGGGTGTCCCAGTTTTGGGGTCCCCCCCATTTTTTGGGGTGTCCTGGATGGGGGGACCCCCCCAAAATGCCCATTTTTGGGGTGTCGCAGCTCCTGGACCCCCCCGGTTTTGGGGTGTTGGGGTGGAGAGGGGTCCCAGTTTTGGGGTCCCCCTATTTTGGGGTCCCCCCAATTTTGGGGTCCCCCCCGTTTTGGGGTCACTCGTGGTACATCCGCAGCAAACAGGCGCTGATTCCCGCCATGTAGCGTTCCCATAGCAACTGGTGCCTGTGGACAAAGGGGGGGGTCCCCAAAATTAGGGGGGGTCCCCAAGATATGGGGGGGTCCCCCCATCCCCAGGGCCGTTTTGGGGTGAAAATGCCACGTTTTGGGGGCGCCCATAGGAGGGAAATGAGGGGTTTGGGGGGACAAGTTTGTTCAGGTTCAATTTTGGGGTCCTGGGGGGGGATTTGGGGTCCCGGGTGGGTCCATTTTGGGGTCCTGGGGGGGATTTTGGGTCCTGGGGGGGATTTGGGGTCCCGGGGGGTGAATTTGGGGTCCCTGGGGGTGATTTTGGGGTCCCCGGGTGGGTCCATTTTGGGGTCCTGGGGGGGATTTGGGGTCCCGAGTGGGTCCATTTTGGGGTCCCTGGGGGTGATTTTGGGGTCCTGGGTGGGTCCATTTTGGGGCCCTGGGGGGGATTTGGGGTCCCGGGTGGGTCCATTTCAGGTTCCTCGGGGGGTGATTTTGGACTCTCCAAGGATCATTTTGGGGTCCCCGGGGTTGATTTTGGGGTCCCCGGGGGGGTTTTCGGGGTCCCCGGGTGTGAATTTTGGGGTCGCGGGGGTGATTTTGGGGTCTATTTTTGGGGGGTTCCCACCTGAACCCCCCCAGCGCCCGTGGAGCCGTCGTGTAGCTGTTCAGGAAGAGCCGCAGGTCCCCGATCGACCACTTGTCCGAGCGACACGGCTCCACCACCTGCCCGGACGCCGGGGTCCCTCAGGACGCCTGGGTCCCTCCCGGACGCCTGGGTCCCTCCCGGACTCCTGGGTCCCTCCCGAACGCCTGGGTCCCTCCCGGACTCCTGGGTCCCTCCCGGACTCCTGGGTCCCTCCCGGACTCCTGGGTCCCCCCAGAACTCCTGGGTCCCCAAAACCCCGTACACCACCCATAACACCCCAAAACCCCCAGTCTGCCCAGGGTCCTGGTTTGGGGTCCCATTTGTGGGTCTGGGGTCCAAGTTGTGGGTCTGGGGGTCCCATTTGGGGGTCTGGGGTCCAAGTTGTGGGTCTGGGGTCCCGGTTGTGGGTCTGGGGGTCCCATTGGGGGTCTGGGGTCCCACTTGTGGGTCTGGGGTCCCGGTTGTGGGTCTGGGGTCCCAGTTGGGGGTCTGGGGGTCCCGGTTGTGGGTCTGGGGGTCCCATTGGGGGTCTGGGGTCCCACTTGTGGGTCTGGGGTCCCGGTTGTGGGTCTGGGGTCCCACTTGTGGGTCTGGGGGTCCCATTGTGGGTCTGGGGTCCCACTTGTGGGTCTGCCCCACGGCCGCTCACCTTCTCCACCAGGTCCACGAAGAAGTCGCGCACGTCGCGGGGGTGGGGCAGCTTGAGCCCCACGTTCACCAGCGCCCGCGACAGCGCCTGCGGACCCAGGCGTCCGGGAGGGACCCAGGCGTCCGGGAGGGACCCCGGCGTCCGGGGAGACACAGGAGTTCAGGGGGAAACAGGAGTTCCGGGGGGACCCAGGAGTGCCCCAGGGACCCAGGAGTTCAGGGGGACCCGGGAGTTCGGGAGGGACCCAGGAGTTCAGGGGGAAACAGGAGTTTGGGGGACCCAGGAGAAGGGGGAGGGACCCAGGAGTGCCCCAGGGACCCACGAGTTCAGGGGGGGACACAGGAGATTGGGGGGGACCCAGGAGTGCCCCCGGAGGGACCCAGGAATGCCCCAGGGTCCCAGGAGTTCGGGGGGGACACAGGAGATTGGGGAGGGACCCAGGAGACCAGGAGGGACCCAGGAGTTCGGGAGGGACCCAGGCGTCCGGGAGGGACCCAGGAGTTCAGGAGAGGACCCAGGAGTTCGGGAGGGACCCAGGAGTTCGGGAGGGGACCCAGGAGTTCGGGAGAGGACCCAGGAGTTCGGGAGGGACCCAGGAATGCCCCAGGGACCCAGGAGTTCGGGAGGGACCCAGGAGTTCGGGAAGGGACCCAGGAGTGCCCCAGGGTCCCAGGCTCACCTTGAAGTTCGTTTCCATCTCGTTATAGACCGAGATCTTCCCCCGCAGCGCCGAGCACACCAGGCTGGGGGAGGGGCAGGGGGACCCAGGCGTCCGGGAGGGACCCAGGCGTCCGGGTGACCCAACCCCACCCCAGGGGACCCAGGAGTTTGGGAGGGACCCAGGAGTTCGGGAAGGGACCCAGGAGTTCGGGAAGGGACCCAGGCGTTCGGGAGGGGACCCAGGAGTTCGGGAGGGACCCAGGAGTTCGGGAGGGACCCAGGAGTTCGGGAAGGGACCCAGGAGTTCGGGAGGGACCCAGGAGTTCGGGAGGGACCCAGGCGTCCGGCGTCACCTCTTGTGCTGGTCCAGCAGGTCCTTGTCGCTCACCAGCACCTTCAGCTCCTTCAGGTCCTGCAGGAAGGAGCGGGGGACGTCCCCATCGGGCTCGGCCGCCTCGGGCGCTGGGGACACGGACACAGCGCTGGGGACCCAGGAGTGCCCCAGGGACCCAGGAGTGCCCCAGGGACCCAGGCGTCCGGGGAGGGACCCAGGAGTGTGGGGGACACAGGAGTGCAGGGGGACCCAGACATTCGGGGGGGACCCAGGAGTTCGGGAGGGGACCCAGGAGTTCGGGAAGGGACCCAGGAGTGCCCCAGGGACCCAGGCGTCCGGGGGAGACCCAGGAGTACGGGAGGGGACCCAGGAGTTCGGGAGGGACCCAGGCGTCCGGGGTGGACCCAGGAGTTCGGGAGATGGGACCCAGGAGTGCCCCAGGGACCCAGGCGGCCGGGGAGGGACCCAGGCGTTCGGGAGGGGACCCAGGAGTTCGGGAAGGGACCCAGGAGTGCCCCAGAGACCCAGGCGTTCGGGGGAGACCCAGGAGTTTGGGAGGGACCCAGGAGTTTGGGAGGGACCCAGGAGTGCCCCAGGGACCCAGGAGTCCGGGAGGGACCCAGGAGTGCCCCAGAGACCCAGGAGTTCAGGAGGGACCCAGGAGTTCGGGAGGGGACCCCAGGGACAGAACTGGAGACATGGGGACAATGTCCCATTGCCCCCAATGTCCCCATTGCCCCCATTGTCCCCATTGCCCCCATTGCCCCCATTGTCCCCATTGCCCCAATTGTCCCCAATGTCCCCATTGCCCCCAATGTCCCCATTGCCCCCATTGTCCCCATTGTCCCCAATGTCCCCATTGCCCCCAATGTCCCCATTGCCCCCATTGTCCCCATTGTCCCCAGCTCTCACTCATCGCCCCCTGTGTCCAATGTCCCATCATGTGTTGGGCACAGGCCGCCAGGTCCCCGAAACTCAGGAACTGCAGCCGCCGCTTCCCCGTCTCGAAGCGGCTGTTGGCGAAGAACACGATGGCGGCGTAATCCCTACGGGGAGGGGACAACGACGGGGACACAAGTGTCACCAGGGGGGTCCCCAGACCCCCCCGAACCCCAGAACCCCCCTGTACACCCCCCTACAACCCAACCCCTATGAGGGGGGGACACAAAGGGGGACAATGGGGTCCCTGTAACCACAGACACCCCCCCCCGTGCTCCCAATCCCTATGGGGAGGGGACAAAAACGGGGACACAAGTGTCACCAGGGGGGTCCCCAGACCCCCCCGAACCCCAAAACCCCCCTGTACACCCCCCTACAACCCAACCCCTATGAGGTGGGGACACAAAGGGGGACAATGGGGTCTCTGTAACCACAGACCCCCCCGTACCACCAATCCCTAAGGGGAGGTGACAACAATGGGGACACAAGTGTCACCATGGGGGTCCCCAGACCCTCCCGAACCCCAAAACCCCCCTGCACGCCCCCCTACAACCCAACCCCTATGAGGGGGGGACACAAAGGGGGACAATGGGGTCCCCAAACTTGCCTGAATACACAAACGCCCCTGAACCCCAAAACCCCACTGAACCCCCAATTTCTATGGGGAGGGGAAACAAAGGGGGACAAAAGTGTCACCGGGGGGGGTTCCCAGACCCCCCCGAACCCCAAAACCCCCCTGTACACCCCCCTACAACCCAACCCCTATGAGGGGGGGACACAAAGGGGACAATGGGGTGACAATGGGGTCCCCTAAACCCCCCCTTGTACCCCCAATTCCTATGGGGAGGGGACACAAAGGTGGACAAAAGTGTCACCTGGGGGGTCCCCAGACCCCCCCGAACCCCAAAACCCCCCTGTACACCCCCCTACAACCCAACCCCTATGGGGAGGGGACACAAAATGACCCCCCAGCACCCATGGGTGCCCCCCAGACCTTATAAAGTGTTGAGGTCAGCAGGAAATGCTGCTGGATCAACCCCCCCAAAAACCCCCCAAACCCCCCCAGAAAACCCCCAAGTGACCCCCCCAGCACCCATAGGACCCCCCAGCACCCATGGGTGCCCCCCAAACCTCGCCAGTGGGGGGGGCAGCAGGAAATGCTGCTGAATCAGCTCGGCCAAGGGTCCCTTCAGTTCTTCCACCGCCTTGAACACCCGCTTGAAGTTGTCGAACTATTGGGGTGGGGCACAAAAATTGGGGACCCCCCCCATAGCACCCACAACCCCCCCCGACCCCATTAAACCCCTCCCGAACTCCTGGGTCCCTCCCGAACTCCTGGGTCCCCTCCCGAACTCCTGGGTCCCCCCGACCCCCCAAAATGGGACCAAACTGGACCCACCATGTGGGTTTTGGGGACTCCCCTTATTGGGACCCTCCCTTATTGGGGACCCCCCCCTTATTGGGACCCCGTATATATTGGGGACCCCCATATTGGGACCCCCCCTTATTGGGGACCCCCCCTTATTGGGACCCCCATATATTTGGGATGCCCCAATATTGGGACCCCCCATATACTTGAGCCCCCCTATATATTTGGGAGCCCCCCTTATTGGGACCCCCCCCATATTGGGACCCCCCCCTTATTGGGACCCCCCCATATATTTGGGACCCCCCCCTTATTGGGACCCCCCCTTATTGGGACCCCCCCTTATTGGGACTCCCCCGTTATTGAGACCCCCCCATATTGAGACTCCCCCATATTGGGACCCCCCCGTATATTTGGGATCCCCCTTATTGGAGACCCCCTCCCTTATTGAGACCCCCCCATATTGGGTCTCCCCTTATTGGGTCCCCCCTTTATTGGGTCCCCCCCTTATTGGGAACCCCCTGTATTGGGGTCCCCCCAACTTCCCAGCTCCCACTTTGGGGCTCCCTCCTCCCATTCTGGGACCCCCCACATTTTTGGGACCCACCCCCCCCATTTCAGGGACCCCCCCCCCATTTCAGGGCCCCCTCCCCATATTTGGGGACCCCCCCATATTTGGGGCCCCCCCCATTTTGGGGTCCCCCCGTTTTTGGGGTCCCACCTGTCTCCGGCAGGCGCGCAGGCTCAGCCCGGTCCTGGCACTGACCTCGTCCAGCTCCTTTTTGGTCCCTTTCGACAGTTTTTTCCCCAAAAGTTCCCTCGCCAGAGCCGGTTCGAAGGCGTAATAGCTGGGGGGGGGGTCCCCGAAATGGTGGGGGGGTCCCCAAAATCGGGGGGACCCCAAAATCCACCCACAGACCCCCCAAAACTGCCCTGAGCATCCCTGAGCATCCTTGTCCTGTATCCCATCCCCTCCTGTATCCCAATGGGTTATAGAGCCCCCCCGAAGTACCTGGGGGGTCCCCAAAATGAGGGGGGGTCAATGGAATATTGAGGGGGTCCCCAAAACTGGGGGAACCCCAAAATCCACCCACAGCGCCCCCAAAAGTGCCCTGAACCCCCAAACTGATCTGAGCATCATCCTGAGCATCCTTGTCCTGTATCCCACCCCATCCTGTATCCCAATGGGTTATTGAGCCCCCCCGAAGTACCTGGGGGGGGTCCCCAAAATGAGAGGGGGTCCCCAAAGTATGGGGGGGTCCCAAAGTGGGGGGGTCCCCAAAACCGGGGGGGACCCCAAAATCTACCCATGGACCCCCCAAAACTGCCCTGAGCATCCTCAAGCATCCCTGAGCATCCTTGTCCTGTATCCCATCCCATCCCATCCTGTATCCCAATGGGTTATTGAGCCCCCCCAAAGTACCTGGGGGGACCCCAAAATGATGGGGGGTCAATGGAATGTTGGGGGGGTCCCCAAAACCGGGGGGGACCCCAAAATCCACCCGCGGACCCCCCAAAACTGTCCTGAGCATCCTTGTCCTGTATCCCAACCCATCCTGTATCCCAATGGGTTATTGAGCCCCCCCGAAGTACCTGGGGGGTCCCCAAAACCGGGGGGGACCCCAAAATCTACCCATGGAGCCCCCAAAACTGCCCTGAGCATCCTCAAGCATCCCTGAGCATCCTTGTCCTGTATCCCAGTTCCCTCCCAGTCCATCCCAGTGCTCCCAGTTCCCTCCCAGTTCATTCCCAGCCCCCCCAGTGCTCCCAGTTCATTCCCAGCCCCCCCCAGTGCTCCCAGTTCATCCCAGTGCTCCCAGTTCCCTCCCAGTCCCCTCCCAGTGGCCCCATATCCCCTCCCAGTTCCCTCCCAGTCCCTCCCAGTGCTCCCAGTTCCCTCCCAGTGCCCCCATATCCCCTCCCAGTTCCCTCCCAGTCCCCCCCAGTGCTCCCAGTTCATTCCCAGTGCTCCCAGTTCATTCCCAGCCCCCCCAGTGCTCCCAGTTCCCCCCCAGTGCTCCCAGTCCATTCCCAGTTCCCCCCCAGTGCTCCCAGTCCATTCCCAGTCCCCCCCAGTGCTCCCAGTTCCCTCCCAGTCCCCCCCAGTGCTCCCAGTTCATTCCCAGTGCTCCCAGTTCATTCCCAGTCCCCCCAGTGCTCCCAGTCCCCCCCAGTGCTCCCAGTTCATTCCCAGCCCCCCCAGTGCTCCCAGTTCATTCCCAGGCCCCCCCAGTGCTCCCAGTTCCCTCCCAGTTCCCACCCAGTTCCCTCCCAGTTCCCTCCCAGTGCTCCCAGTTCATCCCAGTGCTCCCAGTTCCCTCCCAGTCCCCCCCAGTTCCCTCCCAGTTCCCTCCCAGTGCTCCCAGTTCATTCCCAGCCCCCCCAGTGCTCCCAGTTCCCCCCCAGTGCTCCCAGTCCATTCCCAGTTCCCCCCCAGTGCTCCCAGTCCATTCCCAGTCCCCCCCAGTGCTCCCAGTTCCCTCCCAGTCCCCCCCAGTGCTCCCAGTTCATTCCCAGTGCTCCCAGTTCATTCCCAGTTCCCCCCCAGTGCTCCCAGTTCATTCCCAGCCCCCCCAGTGCTCCCAGTTCATCCCAGTGCTCCCAGTTCCCTCCCAGTACCCCCAGTGCCCCCATATCCCCTCCCAGTTCCCTCCCAGTTCATTCCCAGTCCCCCCCAGTGCTCCCAGTTCCCTCCCAGTCCCCCCCAGTGCTCCCAGTTCCCCCCCAGTGCTCCCAGTTCATTCCCAGTCCATCCCAGTGCTCCCAGTTCATTCCCAGTCCCCCCAGTGCTCCCAGTCCCCCCCAGTGCTCCCAGTTCATTCCCAGTGCTCCCAGTTCATTCCCAGCCCCCCCAGTGCTCCCAGTTCATTCCCAGGCCCCCCCAGTGCTCCCAGTTCCCTCCCAGTTCCCACCCAGTGCTCCCAGTTCATCCCAGTGCTCCCAGTTCCCTCCCAGTTCCCTCCCAGTGCTCCCAGTTCATTCCCAGCCCCCCCAGTGCTCCCAGTTCCCCCCCAGTGCTCCCAGTCCATTCCCAGTTCCCCCCCAGTGCTCCCAGTTCATTCCCAGGCCCCCCCAGTGCTCCCATTTCCCTCCCAGTTCCCACCCAGTGCTCCCAGTTCATCCCAGTGCTCCCAGTTCCCTCCCAGTCCCCCCCAGTGCCCCCATATCCCCTCCCAGTTCCCTCCCAGTTCATCCCAGTGCTCCCAGTTCATTCCCAGTCCCTCCCAGTGCTCCCAGTTCCCCCATATCCCCTCCCAGTTCCCTCCCAGTCCCCCCCCAGTGCTCCCAGTTTCCCCCCAGTGCTCCCAGTTCATTCCCAGTGCTCCCAGTTCATTCCCAGCCCCCCCAGTGCTCCCAGTTCCCCCCCAGTGCTCCCAGTGCTCCCAGTTCATTCCCAGGCCCCCCCAGTGCTCCCATTTCCCTCCCAGTTCCCACCCAGTGCTCCCAGTTCATCCCAGTGCTCCCAGTTCCCTCCCAGTCCCCCCCAGTGCTCCCAGTTCCCTCCCAGTCCCCCCCAGTGCCCCCATATCCCCTCCCAGTTCCCTCCCAGTTCCCTCCCAGTGCTCCCAGTTCCCTCCCAGTCTCCTCCCAGTGCTCCCAGTTCATTCCCAGCCCCCCCAGTGCTCCCAGTTCCCCCCCAGTGCTCCCAGTTCCCCCCCAGTGCTCCCAGTTCATTCCCAGTCCCCCCCAGTGCTCCAGTTCCCTCCCAGTGCCCCCATATCCCCTCCCATTCCCTCCCAGTTCATCCCAGTTCCCTCCCAGTTCATTCCCAGTGCCCCCATATCCCCTCCCATTCCCTCCCAGTCCATCCCAGTGCTCCCAGTTCATTCCCAGTGCTCCCAGTTCATTCCCAGTCCCTCCCAGTTCCCTCCCAGTTCATTCCCAGCCCCCCCAGTGCTCCCAGTTCATTCCCAGTCCCTCCCAGTTCCCTCCCAGCCCCCCCGTACCCCTGGATGAGCGCGGCCTGGCGGGGGGGGGGGATCTGGAAGAGCAGCTGCTGGCACAGCCGGGGGGGGGAGTGGAGCAGCCGCTCCAGCATCTGGAACGTGCGGAAGTGGTCGCGGGTGTCGCTTTGCAGGACGGACACGGAGGTTCCGGAACGTTCCAGGAGACCCCCCCGCAGGCGGCGGGAAACGGCCTCGGACACTGGGGACAATGGGACATCAATGGGACATCAATGGGGACACTGGGATATCAATAGGATATCAATGGGGACAATGGGATATCAATGAGAACACGAGAACATCAATGGGACATCAATGGAACATCAATGGGATCAATGGGATATCAATGGGGACACTGGGATATCAATGGGATATCAATGGGGACATGGGAACATCAATGGGGACAATGGGACATCAATGGGATATCAATGGGGACATGGGAACATCAATGGGGACATGGGAACATCAATGGGACATCAATGGGACATCAATGGGAACAATGGGATCAATGGGACATCAATGGGGACACTGGGATATCAATAGGATATCAATGGGGACAATGGGATATCAATGAGAACACGAGAACATCAATGGGACATCAATGGAACATCAATGGGATCAATGGGATATCAATGGGGACACTGGGATATCAATGGGATATCAATGGGGACATGGGAACATCAATGGGGACAATGGGATATCAATGGGATATCAATGGGGACATGGGAACATCAATGGGGACATGGGAACATCAATGGGACATCAATGGGACATCAATGGGAACAATGGGATCAATGGGACATCAATGGGGACAATGGGATATCAATGGGGACACTGACACCCCCCCGCAGGCGGCGGGAAACGGCCTCGGACACTGGGGGTGATGGGACATCAATGGGGTGTCAATGGAACATCAATGGGATCAATGGGATCAATGGGACATCAATGGGGACAATGGGATATCAATGGGATACCAATGGGGACATGGGAACATCAATGGGACATCAATGGGGACATGGGGATATCAATGGGGACAATGGGATATCAATGGGGCATCAATGGGACATCAATGGGGACATGGGAACATCAATGGGGACACTGGGATATCAATGGGATATCAATGGGGACAATGGGATATCAATGGGACATCAATGGGACATCAATGGGACATCAATGGGGACATGGGAACATCAATGGGGCATCAGTGGGACATCAATGGGGACATCAATGGGGACATCAATGGGGACATCAATGGGGACATCAATGGGATATCAATGGGGACATCAATGGGGACATCAATGGGGACATCAATGGGACATCAGTGGGGACACTGACACCCCCCCGCAGGCGGCGGGAAACGGCCTCGGACACTGGGGACGATGGGACATCAATGGGGTGTCAATGGAACATCAATGGGATCAATGGGACATCAATGGGGACAATGGGATATCAATGGGATATCAATGGGGACAATGGGATATCAATGAGAACATGAGAACATCAATGGGACATCAATGGAACATCAATGGGATCAATGGGATATCAATGGGGACACTGGGATATCAATGGGATATCAATGGGGACATGGGAACATCAATGGGGACAATGGGATATCAATGGGATATCAATGGGGACATGGGAACATCAATGGGACATCAATGGGACATCAATGGGACATCAATGGGAACAATGGGATCAATGGGACATCAATGGGGACAAGGGGATATCAATGGGGACAATGGGATATCAATGAGAACACGACAACATCAATGGGACATCAATGGAACATCAATGGGATCAATGGGATCAATGGGACATCAATGGGGACAATGGGATATCAATGGGGACACTGACACCCCCCCGCAGGCGGTGGGAAACGGCCTCGGACACTGGGGACGATGGGACATCAATGGGGTGTCAATGGAACATCAATGGGATCAATGGGATCAATGGGACATCAATGGGGACAATGGGATATCAATGGGATATCAATGGGATATCAATGGGGACATGGGAACATCAATGGGACATCAATGGGGACAATGGGATATCAATGGGATATCAATGGGATATCAATGGGACATCAATGGGGACATGGGAACATCAATGGGGCATCAATGAGGCATCAATGGGACATCAATGGGACATCAAGGGGACATCAATGGGGACATCAATGGGGACATCAATGGGGACATCAATGGGGACATCAATGGGACATCAATGGGACATCAATGGGGACATGGGAATATCAATGGGGACACTGGGATATCAATGGGGCCATGGGAACATCAATGGGGCATCAATGGGGCATCAATGGGACATCAATGGGACATCAATGGGACATCAATGGGATATCAATGGGGATATGGGAACAGCAATGGGACAT
The DNA here is from genome assembly GCF_964273445.1 of Streptopelia decaocto. Taxonomy (NCBI): domain Eukaryota; kingdom Metazoa; phylum Chordata; class Aves; order Columbiformes; family Columbidae; genus Streptopelia; species Streptopelia decaocto. Next base: position 1,378 of record NW_028115280.1, on the reverse strand, counting down.
CAATGGGGCATCAATGGGGCATCAATGGGGACATCAATGGGGACATGGGAACATCAATGGGACATCAATGGGGACACTGACACGGTCTCAGCCACTGAGGGAATAGGGGACATGGGGAGGGGACCCCGAAGTTCGGGAAGGACCCAGGAGTTCGGGAGAGGACCCAGGAGTTCGGGAGGGACCCAGGAGTTCGGGAGGGACCCAGGAGTTCGGGAGGGACCCAGGAGTTCGGGAGAGGACCCAGGAGTTCGGGAGGGACCCAGGAGTTCGGGAGAGGACCCAGGAGTTCGGGAGGGACCCAGGAGTTCGGGAGAGGACCCAGGAATTCGGGAGGGACCCAGGAGTTCGGGAGGGACCCAGGAGTTCGGGAGAGGACCCAGGAATTCGGGAGGGACCCAGGCGTCCGGGCGCACCCGTGTATCCGTCCAGCCAGAGCTGATAAACCTCCTCATCGATCAGCGTCGTGTTCCCCACGAAGATATCGAGGTCACTTGTCATTGTCACCTGCGGGGACCCAGGAGTTCGGGGGGGACCCAGGAATCCCAGAGGGACCCAGGAGTTCGGGGGGGACCCAGGAGTTCGGGAGGGACCCAGGCGTTCGGGCACCAACCGCAGCTGAACCGGCCGTTCCGCTCCCTCTGCCGGCGCCTTCTTGATGACGTCAACATGACGTCACCGCTGGGGGCGTGCCTCAGCGCTCGGACGCCTGGGTCCCCGCTCCCTCCGCTTCTCCCTCCGCCCCCCCGCACAGAGGGACCCAGGCGTCCGGGCCAAACTGGGATTCCCCCCCAGCCCATATTAACCCTCCATATAAACCCCCCCGAACGCCTGGGTCCTCCCCGAACGCCTGGGTCCCTCCCGAACGCCTGGGTCCCCACACACTGGTTCCATTCTGCACGTTTATTTAACGGCAAGGTGGGGACCCAGGCGTCCGGGAGGGGACCCAGGAGTTCAGGAGGGACCCAGGAGTTCGGGAGGGACCCAGGAGTTCAGGAGGGACCCAGGAGTTCGGGAGGGACCCAGGAGTTCCGGGGGACCCAGGCGTTCGGGAGGGACCCAGGCGTCCGGGAGGGGACCCAGGCGTCCGAGCGCTGTACTGACGCGTTAGGACCCAGACACCCGTCTGGCCCCGCCCCTTCGCCCGCCCTGACCACGCCCCCTCCCGGACGCCTGGGTCCCTCCCGGACGCCTGGGTCCCTCCCGGACGCCTGGGTCCCTCCCGCTCATGCGCGGCTCCTCCCGGCGACGCGGCGGGTGAGTCCACCCCAAACTGGGCCCAGTTCTGGCCCCATACTGGTCCCAGTGGCCCCTATACTGGTCCCAGTGACCCCCCCATACTGGTCCCAGTATGCCACACTGGTCCCAGTTCGGCCCCAGT
>NW_028115281.1:0-37419 GCF_964273445.1 Streptopelia decaocto | reverse complement strand
TTTTGACTTGAAATTGTAAACATGTGGCCATGGATTTTGAAAATTCTAGAGAGAATTTTAAAAGCTTTAACAGAATTTCAACAATTTTGAGAGGGATTTGAAAAGTTTCAATGGGAATGGGAAGAATTGGGACAAAAATTGGAAAATTTTTAAGGGACTTTGAAAAAATTTCAACTGGAATTTTAGCCATTTTTTTATGTGAAATTGTAAACATGTGGCCATGGATTTTGAAAATTCTAGAGAGAATTTTAAAAGCTTCAAGAGAATTTCAACAATTTTGAGAGGGATTTGAAAAGTTTCAATGGGAATGGGAAGAATTGGGACAAAATTGGAAAATTTTTAAGGGACTTTGAAAAAATTTCAACTGGAATTTTAGCCATTTTTTGACGTGAAATTGTAAACATGTGGCCATGGATTTTGAAAATTCTAGAGAGAATTTTAAAAGCTTCAAGAGAATTTCAACAATTTTGAGAGGGATTTGAAAAGTTTCAATGGGAATGGGAAGAATTGGGACAAAAATTGGAAAATTTTTAAGGGACTTTGAAAAAATTTCAACTGGAATTTTAGCCATTTTGTTACGTGAAATTGTAAACATGTGGACATGGATTTTGAAAATTCTAGAGAGAATTTTAAAAGCTTTAACAGAATTTCAACAATTTTGAGAGGGATTTGAAAAGTTTCAATGGGAATGGGAAGAATTGGGACAAAAATTGGAAAATTTTTAAGGGACTTTGAAAAAATTTCAACTGGAATTTTAGCCATTTTGTTACGTGAAATGGTAAACATGTGGACATGGATTTTGAAAATTCTAGAGAGAATTTTAAAAGCTTCAACAGAATTTCAACAATTTTGAGAGGGATTTGAAAAGTTTCAATGGGAATGGGAAGAATTGGGACAAAAATTGGAAAATTTTTAAGGACTTTGAAAAAATTTCAACTGGAATTTTAGCAATTTTTTGACGTGAAATTGTAAACATGTGGACATGGATTTTGAAAATTCTAGAGAGAATTTTAAAAGCTTTAACAGAATTTCAACAATTTTGAGAGGGATTTGAAAAGTTTCAATGGGAATGGGAAGAATTGGGACAAAAATTGGAAAATTTTTAAGGGACTTTGAAAAAATTTCAACTGGAATTTTAGCCATTTTTTGACGTGAAATTGTAAACATGTGGCCATGCATTTTGAAAATTCTAGAGAGAATTTTAAAAGCTTTAACAGAATTTCAACAATTTTGAGAGGGATTTGAAAAGTTTCAATGGGAATGGGAAGAATTGGGACAAAAATTGGAAAATTTTGAAGGGACTTTGAAAAATTTTCACTGGAATTTTAGCCATTTTTTGACGTGAAATTGTAAACATGTGGACATGGATTTTGAAAATTCTAGAGAGAATTTTAAAAGCTTCAACAGAATTTCAACAATTTTGAGAGGGATTTGAAAAGTTTCAATGGGAATGGGAAGAATTGGGACAAAAATTGGAAAATTTTTAAGGGACTTTGAAAAAATTTCAACTGGAATTTTAGCATTTTTTTGACATGAAATTGTAAACATGTGGACATGGATTTTGAAAATTCTAGAGAGAATTTTAAAAGCTTTAACAGAATTTCAACAATTTTGAGAGGGATTTGAAAAGTTTCAATGGGAATGGGAAGAATTGGGACAAAAATTGGAAAATTTTTAAGGGACTTTGAAAAAATTTCAACTGGAATTTTAGCAATTTTTTGACGTGAAATTGTAAACATGTGGCCATGGATTTTGAAAATTCTAGAGAGAATTTTAAAAGCTTCAACAGAATTTCAACAATTTTGAGAGGGATTTGAAAAGTTTCAATGGGAATGGGAAGAATTGGGACAAAAATTGGAAAATTTTTAAGGGACTTTGAAAAAATTTCAACTGGAATTTTAGCAGTTTTTTGATGTGAAATTGTAAACATGTGGACATGGATTTTGAAAATTCTAGAGAGAATTTTAAAAGCTTCAACAGAATTTCAACAATTTTGAGAGGGATTTGAAAAGTTTCAATGGGAATGGGAAGAATTGGGACAAAAATTGGAAAATTTTTAAGGGACTTTGAAAAAATTTCAACTGGAATTTTAGCCATTTTTTGACGTGAAATTGTAAACATGTGGACATGGATTTTGAAAATTCTAGAGAGAATTTTAAAAGCTTCAAGAGAATTTCAACAATTTTGAGAGGGATTTGAAAAGTTTCAATGGGAATGGGAAGAATTGGGACAAAAATTGGAAAATTTTTAAGGACTTTGAAAAAATTTCAACTGGAATTTTAGCCATTTTGTTACGTGAAATTGTAAACATGTGGCCAGGAATTTTGAAAATTCTAGAGAGAATTTTAAAAGCTTTAACAGAATTTCAACAATTTTGAGAGGGATTTGAAAAGTTTCAATGGGAATGGGAAGAATTGGGACAAAAATTGGAAAATTTTTAAGGGACTTTGAAAAAATTTCAACTGGAATTTTAGCCATTTTGTTACGTGAAATGGTAAACATGTGGACATGGATTTTGAAAATTCTAGAGAGAATTTTAAAAGCTTCAAGAGAATTTCAACTATTTTGAGAGGGATTTGAAAAGTTTCAATGGGAATGGGAAGAATTGGGACAAAATTGGAAAATTTTGAAGGGACTTTGAAAAAATTTCAACTGGAATTTTAGCCATTTTTTGACGTGAAATTGTAAACATGTGGCCATGCATTTTGAAAATTCTAGAGAGAATTTAAAAGCTTTAACAGAATTTCAACAATTTTGAGAGGGATTTGAAAAGTTTCAATGGGAATGGGAAGAATTGGGACAAAAATTGGAAAATTTTGAAGGGACTTTGAAAAAATTTCAACTGGAATTTTAGCAATTTTTTGACGTGAAATTGTAAACATGTGGCCATGGATTTTGAAAATTCTAGAGAGAATTTTAAAAGCTTCAACAGAATTTCTACAATTTGGAGAGGGATTTGAAAAGTTTCAATGGGAATGGGAAGAATTGGGACAAAAATTGGAAAATTTTTAAGGGACTTTGAAAAATTTCAACTGGAATTTTAGCATTTTTTTGACATGAAATTGTAAACATGTGGACATGGATTTTGAAAATTCTAGAGAGAATTTTAAAAGCTTTAACAGAATTTCAACAATTTTGAGAGGGATTTGAAAAGTTTCAATGGGAATGGGAAGAATTGGGACAAAAATTGGAAAATTTTTAAGGGACTTTGAAAAAATTTCAACTGGAATTTTAGCAATTTTTTGACGTGAAATTGTAAACATGTGGCCATGGATTTTGAAAATTCTAGAGAGAATTTTAAAAGCTTCAAGAGAATTTCAACAATTTTGAGAGGGATTTGAAAGTTTCAATGGGAATGGGAAGAATTGGGACAAAAATTGGAAAATTTTTAAGGGACTTTGAAAAAATTTCAACTGGAATTTTAGCCATTTTGTGACGTGAAATTGTAAACATGTGGACATGGATTTTGAAAATTCTAGAGAGAATTTTAAAAGCTTCAACAGAATTTCAACAATTTTGAGAGGAATTTGAAAAGTTTCAATGGGAATGGGAAGAATTGGAACAAAAATTGGAAAATTTTTAAGGGACTTTGAAAAAATTTCAACTGGAATTTTAGCCATTTTTTGACGTGAAATTGTAAACATGTGGACATGGATTTCGAAAATTCTAGAGAGAATTTTAAAAGCTTCAAGAGAATTTCAACAATTTTGAGAGGGATTTGAAAAGTTTCAATGGGAATGGGAAGAATTGGAACAAAAATTGGAAAATTTTTAAGGGACTTTGAAAAAATTTCAACTGGAATTTTAGCCATTTTTTGACGTGAAATTGTAAACATGTGGCCAGGGATTTTGAAAATTCTAGAGAGAATTTTAAAAGCTTCAACAGAATTTCAACAATTTTGAGAGGGATTTGAAAAGTTTCAATGGGAATGGGAAGAATTGGGACAAAAATTGGAAAATTTTTAAGGGACTTTGAAAAAATTTCAACTGGAATTTTAGCAATTTTTTGACGTGAAATTGTAAACATGTGCCCATGGATTTTAGAAATTCTAGAGAGAATTTTAAAAGCTTCAAGAGAATTTCAACAATTTTGAGAGGGATTTGAAAAGTTTCAATGGGAATGGGAAGAATTGGGACAAAAATTGGAAAATTTTTAAGGGACTTTGAAAAAATTTCAACTGGAATTTTAGCCATTTTTTGACGTGAAATTGTAAACATGTGGCCATGGATTTTGAAAATTCTAGAGAGAATTTTAAAAGCTTTAACAGAATTTCAACAATTTTGAGAGGGATTTGAAAAGTTTCAATGGGAATGGGAAGAATTGGGACAAAAATTGGAAAATTTTTAAGGGACTTTGAAAAATTTCAACTGGAATTTTAGCCATTTTTTGACGTGAAATTGTAAACATGTGGCCATGCATTTTGAAAATTCTAGAGAGAATTTTAAAAGCTTTAACAGAATTTCAACAATTTTGAGAGGGATTTGAAAAGTTTCAATGGGAATGGGAAGAATTGGGACAAAAATTGGAAAATTTTGAAGGGACTTTGAAAAAATTTCAACTGGAATTTTAGCAATTTTTTGACGTGAAATTGTAAACATGTGGCCATGGATTTTGAAAATTCTAGAGAGAATTTTAAAAGCTTCAACAGAATTTCTACAATTTGGAGAGGGATTTGAAAAGTTTCAATGGGAATGGGAAGAATTGGGACAAAAATTGGAAAATTTTTAAGGGACTTTGAAAAAATTTCAACTGGAATTTTAGCATTTTTTTGACATGAAATTGTAAACATGTGGACATGGATTTTGAAAATTCTAGAGAGAATTTTAAAAGCTTTAACAGAATTTCAACAATTTTGAGAGGGATTTGAAAAGTTTCAATGGGAATGGGAAGAATTGGGACAAAAATTGGAAAATTTTTAAGGGACTTTGAAAAAATTTCAACTGGAATTTTAGCCATTTTTTGACGTGAAATTGTAAACATGTGGCCATGGATTTTGAAAATTCTAGAGAGAATTTTAAAAGCTTCAACAGAATTTCAACAATTTGGAGAGGGATTTGAAAAGTTTCAATGGGAATGGGAAGAATTGGGACAAAAATTGGAAAATTTTTAAGGGACTTTGAAAAAATTTCAACTGGAATTTTAGCCATTTTGTGACGTGAAATTGTAAACATGTGGACATGGATTTTGAAAATTCTAGAGAGAATTTTAAAAGCTTCAAGAGAATTTCAACAATTTTGAGAGGAATTTGAAAAGTTTCAATGGGAATGGGAAGAATTGGAACAAAAATTGGAAAATTTTTAAGGGACTTTGAAAAAATTTCAACTGGAATTTTAGCCATTTTTTGACGTGAAATTGTAAACATGTGGACATGGATTTCGAAAATTCTAGAGAGAATTTTAAAAGCTTCAAGAGAATTTCAACAATTTTGAGAGGGATTTGAAAAGTTTCAATGGGAATGGGAAGAATTGGAACAAAAATTGGAAATTTTTTAAGGGACTTTGAAAAAATTTCAACTGGAATTTTAGCCATTTTTTGACGTGAAATTGTAAACATGTGGCCAGGGATTTTGAAAATTCTAGAGAGAATTTTAAAAGCTTCAACAGAATTTCAACAATTTTGAGAGGGATTTGAAAAGTTTCAATGGGAATGGGAAGAATTGGGACAAAAATTGGAAAATTTTTAAGGGACTTTGAAAAAATTTCAACTGGAATTTTAGCAATTTTTTGACGTGAAATTGTAAACATGTGCCCATGGATTTTAGAAATTCTAGAGAGAATTTTAAAAGCTTCAAGAGAATTTCAACAATTTTGAGAGGGATTTGAAAAGTTTCAATGGGAATGGGAAGAATTGGGACAAAAATTGGAAAATTTTTAAGGGACTTTGAAAAAATTTCAACTGGAATTTTAGCCATTTTTTGACGTGAAATTGTAAACATGTGGCCATGGATTTTGAAAATTCTAGAGAGAATTTTAAAAGCTTTAACAGAATTTCAACAATTTTGAGAGGGATTTGAAAAGTTTCAATGGGAATGGGAAGAATTGGGACAAAAATTGGAAAATTTTTAAGGGACTTTGAAAAAATTTCAACTGGAATTTTAGCCATTTTTTGACGTGAAATTGTAAACATGTGGACATGGATTTTGAAAATTCTAGAGAGAATTTTAAAAGCTTCAAGAGAATTTCAACAATTTTGAGAGGGATTTGAAAAGTTTCAATGGGAATGGGAAGAATTGGGACAAAAATTGGAAAATTTTTAAGGGACTTTGAAGAAATGTCAACTGGAATTTTAGCCATTTTGTTACGTGAAATTGTAAACATGTGGACATGGATTTTGAAAATTCTAGAGAGAATTTTAAAAGCTTTAACAGAATTTCAACAATTTTGAGAGGAATTTGAAAAGTTTCAATGGGAATGGGAAGAATTGGGACAAAAATTGGAAAATTTTTAAGGGACTTTGAAAAAATTTCAACTGGAATTTTAGCCATTTTTTGACGTGAAATTGTAAACATGTGGACATGGATTTTGAAAATTCTAGAGAGAATTTTAAAAGCTTCAACAGAATTTCAACAATTTTGAGAGGAATTTGAAAAGTTTCAATGGGAATGGGAAGAATTGGGACAAAAATTGGAAAATTTTTAAGGGACTTTGAAAAAATTTCAACTGGAATTTTAGCCATTTTTTGACGTGAAATTGTAAACATGTGGACATGGATTTTGAAAATTCTAGAGAGAATTTTAAAAGTTTTAACAGAATTTCAACAATTTTGAGAGGGATTTGAAAAGTTTCAATGGGAATGGGAAGAATTGGGACAAAAATTGGAAAACTTTTAAGGGACTTTGAAAAAATTTCAACTGGAATTTTAGCAATTTTTTGACGTGAAATTGTAAACATGTGGACATGGATTTTGAAAATTCTAGAGAGAATTTTAAAAGCTTCAACAGAATTTCAACAATTTTGAGAGGAATTTGAAAAGTTTCAATGGGAATGGGAAGAATTGGAACAAAAATTGGAAAATTTTTAAGGGACTTTGAAAAAATTTCAACTGGAATTTTAGCCATTTTTTGACGTGAAATTGTAAACATGTGGACATGGATTTCGAAAATTCTAGAGAGAATTTTAAAAGCTTCAAGAGAATTTCAACAATTTTGAGAGGGATTTGAAAAGTTTCAATGGGAATGGGAAGAATTGGAACAAAAATTGGAAATTTTTTAAGGGACTTTGAAAAAATTTCAACTGGAATTTTAGCCATTTTTTGACGTGAAATTGTAAACATGTGGCCAGGGATTTTGAAAATTCTAGAGAGAATTTTAAAAGCTTCAAGAGAATTTCAACAATTTTGAGAGGGATTTGAAAAGTTTCAATGGGAATGGGAAGAATTGGGACAAAAATTGGAAAATTTTTAAGGGACTTTGAAAAAATTTCAACTGGAATTTTAGCCATTTTTTGACGTGAAATTGTAAACATGTGGACATGGATTTTGAAAATTCTAGAGAGAATTTTAAAAGCTTCAAGAGAATTTCAACAATTTTGAGAGGGATTTGAAAAGTTTCAATGGGAATGGGAAGAATTGGGACAAAAATTGGAAAATTTTTAAGGGACTTTGAAAAAATTTCAACTGGAATTTTAGCCATTTTTTGACGTGAAATTGTAAACATGTGGCCATGGATTTTGAAAATTCTAGAGAGAATTTTAAAAGCTTTAACAGAATTTCAACAATTTTGAGAGGGATTTGAAAAGTTTCAATGGGAATGGGAAGAATTGGGACAAAAATTGGAAAATTTTTAAGGGACTTTGAAAAAATTTCAACTGGAATTTTAGCCATTTTTTGACGTGAAATTGTAAACATGTGGACATGGATTTTGAAAATTCTAGAGAGAATTTTAAAAGCTTCAAGAGAATTTCAACAATTTTGAGAGGGATTTGAAAAGTTTCAATGGGAATGGGAAGAATTGGGACAAAAATTGGAAAATTTTTAAGGGACTTTGAAGAAATGTCAACTGGAATTTTAGCCATTTTGTTACGTGAAATTGTAAACATGTGGACATGGATTTTGAAAATTCTAGAGAGAATTTTAAAAGCTTTAACAGAATTTCAACAATTTTGAGAGGAATTTGAAAAGTTTCAATGGGAATGGGAAGAATTGGGACAAAAATTGGAAAATTTTTAAGGGACTTTGAAAAAATTTCAACTGGAATTTTAGCCATTTTTTGACGTGAAATTGTAAACATGTGGACATGGATTTTGAAAATTCTAGAGAGAATTTTAAAAGCTTCAACAGAATTTCAACAATTTTGAGAGGAATTTGAAAAGTTTCAATGGGAATGGGAAGAATTGGGACAAAAATTGGAAATTTTTTAAGGGACTTTGAAAAAATTTCAACTGGAATTTTAGCCATTATTTGACGTGAAATTGTAAACATGTGGCCATGGATTTTGAAAATTCTAGAGAGAATTTTAAAAGCTTCAAGAGAATTTCAACCATTTTGAGAGGGATTTGAAAAGTTTCAATGGGAATGGGAAGAATTGGGACAAAAATTGGAAAATTTTTAAGGGACTTTGAAAAAATTTCAACTGGAATTTTAGCTTTTTTTTTACGTAAAATTGTAAACATGTGGCCATGGATTTTGAAAATTCTAGAGAGAATTTTAAAAGCTTCAAGAGAATTTCAACAATTTGGAGAGGGATTTGAAAAGTTTCAATGGGAATGGGAAGAATTGGGACAAAAATTGGAAAATTTTTAAGGGACTTTGAAAAAATTTCAACTGGAAGTTTAGCTTTTTTTTTTACGTGAAATTGTAAACATGTGGCCATGGATTTTGAAAATTCTAGAGAGAATTTTAAAAGCTTCAAGAGAATTTCAACAATTTTGAGAGGGATTTGAAAAGTTTCAATGGGAATGGGAAGAATTGGGACAAAAATTGGAAAATTTTTAAGGGACTTTGAAAAAATTTCAGCTGGAATTTTAGCCATTTTTTGACGTGAAATTGTAAACATGTGGACATGGATTTTGAAAATTCTAGAGAGAATTTTAAAAGCTTCAACAGAATTTCAACAATTTTGAGAGGGATTTGAAAAGTTTCAATGGGAATGGGAAGAATTGGGACAAAAATTGGAAAATTTTTAAGGGACTTTGAAAAAATTTCAACTGGAATTTTAGTCATTTTTTGACGTGAAATTGTAAACATGTGGACATGGATTTTGAAAATTCTAGAGAGAATTTTAAAAGGTTCAACAGAATTTCAACAATTTGGAGAGGGATTTGAAAAGTTTCAATGGGAATGGGAAGAATTGGGACAAAAATTGGAAAATTTTTAAGGGACTTTGAAAAAATTTCAACTGGAATTTTAGCCATTTTTTGACGTGAAATTGTAAATATGTGGCCATGGATTTTGAAAATTCTAGAGAGAATTTTAAAAGCTTCAACAGAATTTCTACAATTTTGAGAGGGATTTGAAAAGTTTCCATGGGAATGGGAAGAATTGGGACAAAAATTGGAAAATTTTTCAGGGACTTTGAAAAAATTTCAACTGGAATTTTAGCAATTTTTTGACGTGAAATTGTAAACATGTGGACATGGATTTTGAAAATTCTAGAGAGAATTTTAAAAGCTTCAAGAGAATTTCAACAATTTTGAGAGGGATTTGAAAAGTTTCAATGGGAATGGGAAGAATTGGGACAAAAATTGGAAAATTTTTAAGGGACTTTGAAAAAATTTCAACTGGAATTTTAGCCATTTTTTGACGTGAAATTGTAAACATGTGGCCATGGATTTTGAAAATTCTAGAGAGAATTTTAAAAGCTTCAAGAGAATTTCAACCATTTTGAGAGGGATTTGAAAAGTTTCAATGGGAATGGGAAGAATTGGGACAAAAATTGGAAAATTTTTAAGGGACTTTGAAAAAATTTCAACTGGAATTTTAGCCATTTTTTGACGTGAAATTGTAAACATGTGGCCATGGATTTTGAAAATTCTAGAGAGAATTTTAAAAGCTTCAACAGAATTTCAACAATTTTGAGAGGGATTTGAAAAGTTTCCATGGGAATGGGAAGAATTGGGACAAAAATTGGAAAATTTTTAAGGGACTTTGAAAAAATTTCAACTGGAATTTTAGCAATTTTTTGACGTGAAATTGTAAACATGTGGACATGGATTTTGAAAATTCTAGAGAGAATTTTAAAAGCTTCAAGAGAATTTCAACTATTTTGAGAGGGATTTGAAAAGTTTCAATGGGAATGGGAAGAATTGGGACAAAAATTGGAAATTTTTTAAGGGACTTTGAAAAAATTTCAACTGGAATTTTAGCCATTATTTGACGTGAAATTGTAAACATGTGGCCATGGATTTTGAAAATTCTAGAGAGAATTTTAAAAGCTTCAAGAGAATTTCAACCATTTTGAGAGGGATTTGAAAAGTTTCAATGGGAATGGGAAGAATTGGGACAAAAATTGGAAAATTTTTAAGGGACTTTGAAAAAATTTCAACTGGAATTTTAGCTTTTTTTTTACGTAAAATTGTAAACATGTGGCCATGGATTTTGAAAATTCTAGAGAGAATTTTAAAAGCTTCAAGAGAATTTCAACAATTTGGAGAGGGATTTGAAAAGTTTCAATGGGAATGGGAAGAATTGGGACAAAAATTGGAAAATTTTTAAGGGACTTTGAAAAAATTTCAACTGGAAGTTTAGCTTTTTTTTTTACGTGAAATTGTAAACATGTGGCCATGGATTTTGAAAATTCTAGAGAGAATTTTAAAAGCTTCAAGAGAATTTCAACAATTTTGAGAGGGATTTGAAAAGTTTCAATGGGAATGGGAAGAATTGGGACAAAAATTGGAAAATTTTTAAGGGACTTTGAAAAAATTTCAGCTGGAATTTTAGCCATTTTTTGACGTGAAATTGTAAACATGTGGACATGGATTTTGAAAATTCTAGAGAGAATTTTAAAAGCTTCAACAGAATTTCAACAATTTTGAGAGGGATTTGAAAAGTTTCAATGGGAATGGGAAGAATTGGGACAAAAATTGGAAAATTTTTAAGGGACTTTGAAAAAATTTCAACTGGAATTTTAGCCATTTTTTGACGTGAAATTGTAAACATGTGGACATGGATTTTGAAAATTCTAGAGAGAATTTTAAAAGCTTCAAGAGAATTTCAACAATTTGGAGAGGGATTTGAAAAGTTTCAATGGGAATGGGAAGAATTGGGACAAAAATTGGAAAATTTTTAAGGGACTTTGAAAAAATTTCAACTGGAATTTTAGCCATTTTTTGACGTGAAATTGTAAACATGTGGACATGGATTTTGAAAATTCTAGAGAGAATTTTAAAAGGTTCAACAGAATTTCAACAATTTGGAGAGGGATTTGAAAAGTTTCAATGGGAATGGGAAGAATTGGGACAAAAATTGGAAAATTTTTAAGGGACTTTGAAAAAATTTCAACTGGAATTTTAGCCATTTTTTGACGTGAAATTGTAAACATGTGGCCATGGATTTTGAAAATTCTAGAGAGAATTTTAAAAGCTTCAACAGAATTTCAACAATTTGGAGAGGGATTTGAAAAGTTTCAATGGGAATGGGAAGAATTGGGACAAAAATTGGAAAATTTTTCAGGGACTTTGAAAAAATTTCAACTGGAATTTTAGCCATTTTTTGACGTGAAATTGTAAACATGTGGACATTGATTTTGAAAATTCTAGAGAGAATTTTAAAAGCTTCAACAGAATTTCAACAATTTGGAGAGGGATTTGAAAAGTTTCAATGGGAATGGGAAGAATTGGGACAAAAATTGGAAAACTTTTAAGGGACTTTGAAAAAATTTCAACTGGAATTTTAGCAATTTTTTTACGTGAAATTGTAAACATGTGGACATGGATTTTGAAAATTCTAGAGAGAATTTTAAAAGCTTTAACAGAATTTCTACAATTTTGAGAGGGATTTGAAAAGTTTCAATGGGAATGGGAAGAATTGGGACAAAAATTGGAAAATTTTTAAGGGACTTTGAAAAAATTTCAACTGGAATTTTAGCAATTTTTTGACGTGAAATTGTAAACATGTGGACATGGATTTTGAAAATTCTAGAGAGAATTTTAAAAGCTTCAACAGAATTTCAACAATTTGGAGAGGGATTTGAAAAGTTTCAATGGGAATGGGAAGAATTGGGACAAAAATTGGAAAATTTTTAAGGGACTTTGAAAAAATTTCAACTGGAATTTTAGCTTTTTTTTTACGTAAAATTGTAAACATGTGGCCATGGATTTTGAAAATTCTAGAGAGAATTTTAAAAGCTTCAAGAGAATTTCAACAATTTTGAGAGGGATTTGAAAAATTTCAGTGGGAATGGGAAGAATTGGGACAAAAATTGGAAAATTTTTAAGGGACTTTGAAAAAATTTCAACTGGAAGTTTAGCTTTTTTTTTTACGTGAAATTGTAAACATGTGGACATGGATTTTGAAAATTCTAGAGAGAATTTTAAAAGCTTCAAGAGAATTTCAACAATTTTGAGAGGGATTTGAAAAGTTTCAATGGGAATGGGAAGAATTGGGACAAAAATTGGAAAATTTTTAAGGGACTTTGAAAAAATTTCAACTGGAATTTTAGCCATTTTTTGACGTGAAATGGTAAACATGTGGACATGGATTTTGAAAATTCTAGAGAGAATTTTAAAAGCTTCAACAGAATTTCAACAATTTGGAGAGGGATTTGAAAAGTTTCAATGGGAATGGGAAGAATTGGGACAAAAATTGGAAAATTTTTTAAGGGACTTTGAAAAAATTTCAACTGGAATTTTAGCCATTTTTTGACGTGAAATTGTAAACATGTGGACATGGATTTTGAAAATTCTAGAGAGAATTTTAAAAGGTTCAACAGAATTTCAACAATTTGGAGAGGGATTTGAAAAGTTTCAATGGGAATGGGAAGAATTGGGACAAAAATTGGAAAATTTTTAAGGGACTTTGAAAAAATTTCAACTGGAATTTTAGCCATTTTTTGACGTGAAATTGTAAACATGTGGACATGGATTTTGAAAATTCTAGAGAGAATTTTAAAAGCTTCAACAGAATTTCAACAATTTGGAGAGGGATTTGAAAAGTTTCAATGGGAATGGGAAGAATTGGGACAAAAATTGGAAAATTTTTAAGGGACTTTGAAAAAATTTCAACTGGAATTTTAGCCATTTTTTGACGTGAAATTGTAAACATGTGGACATGGATTTTGAAAATTCTAGAGAGAATTTTAAAAGGTTCAACAGAATTTCAACAATTTTGAGAGGAATTTGAAAAGTTTCAATGGGAATGGGAAGAATTGGGACAAAAATTGGAAAATTTTTAAGGGACTTTGAAAAAATTTCAACTGGAATTTTAGCCATTTTTTGACGTGAAATTGTAAACATGTGGACATGGATTTTGAAAATTCTAGAGAGAATTTTAAAAGGTTCAACAGAATTTCAACAATTTGGAGAGGGATTTGAAAAGTTTCAATGGGAATGGGAAGAATTGGGACAAAAATTGGAAAATTTTTAAGGGACTTTGAAAAAATTTCAACTGGAATTTTAGCCATTTTTTGACGTGAAATTGTAAACATGTGGACATGGATTTTGAAAATTCTAGAGAGAATTTTAAAAGGTTCAACAGAATTTCAACAATTTTGAGAGGAATTTGAAAAGTTTCAATGGGAATGGGAAGAATTGGGACAAAAATTGGAAAATTTTTAAGGGACTTTGAAAAAATTTCAACTGGAATTTTAGCCATTTTTTGACGTGAAATTGTAAACATGTGGACATGGATTTTGAAAATTCTAGAGAGAATTTTAAAAGCTTCAAGAGAATTTCAACAATTTTGAGAGGGATTTGAAAAGTTTCAATGGGAATGGGAAGAATTGGGACAAAAATTGGAAAATTTTGAAGGGACTTTGAAAAAATTTCAACTGGAATTTTAGCCATTTTTTGACGTGAAATTGTAAACATGTGGACATGGATTTTGAAAATTCTAGAGAGAATTTTAAAAGCTTCAACAGAATTTCAACAATTTTGAGAGGGATTTGAAAAGTTTCCATGGGAATGGGAAGAATTGGGACAAAAATTGGAAAATTTTTAAGGGACTTTGAAAAAATTTCAACTGGAATTTTAGCAATTTTTTGACGTGAAATTGTAAACATGTGGCCATGGAATTTGAAAATTCTAGAGAGAATTTTAAAAGCTTCAAGAGAATTTCAACAATTTTGAGAGGGATTTGAAAAGTTTCAATGGGAATGGGAAGAATTGGGACAAAAATTGGAAAATTTTTAAGGGACTTGGAAAAAATTTCAACTGGAATTTTAGCCATTTTTTGACGTGAAATTGTAAACATGTGGACATGGATTTTGAAAATTCTAGAGAGAATTTTAAAAGCTTCAAGAGAATTTCAACAATTTTGAGAGGGATTTGAAAAGTTTCAATGGGAATGGGAAGAATTGGGACAAAAATTGGAAAATTTTTAAGGGACTTGGAAAAAATTTCAACTGGAATTTTAGCAATTTTTTTATGTGAAATTGTAAACATGTGGACATGGATTTTGAAAATTCTAGAGATAATTTTAAAAGCTTCAAGAGAATTTCAACAATTTTGAGAGGGATTTGAAAAGTTTCAATGGGAATGGGAAGAATTGGAACAAAAATTGGAAAATTTTTAAGGGACTTTGAAAAAATTTCAACTGGAATTTTAGCCATTTTTTGACGTGAAATTGTAAACATGTGGCCATGGATTTTGAAAATTCTAGAGAGAATTTTAAAAGCTTCAAGAGAATTTCAACAATTTGGAGAGGCATTTGAAAAGTTTCAATGGGAATGGGAAGAATTGGGACAAAAATTGGAAATTTTTTAAGGGACTTTGAAAAAATTTCAACTGGAATTTTAGCCATTTTTTGACGTGAAATTGTAAACATGTGGACATGGATTTTGAAAATTCTAGAGAGAATTTTAAAAGCTTCAAGAGAATTTCAACAATTTGGAGAGGGATTTGAAAAGTTTCAATGGGAATGGGAAGAATTGGGACAAAAATTGGAAAATTTTTAAGGGACTTTGAAAAAATTTCAACTGGAATTTTAGCAATTTTTTGACGTGAAATTGTAAACATGTGGACATGGATTTTGAAAATTCTAGAGAGAATTTTAAAAGCTTCAAGAGAATTTCAACAATTTTGAGAAAGATTTGAAAAGTTTCAATGGGAATGGGAAGAATTGGGACAAAAATTGGAAATTTTTTAAGGGACTTTGAAAAAATTTCAACTGGAATTTTAGCCATTTTTTTACGTGAAATTGTAAACATGTGGACATGGATTTTGAAAATTCTAGAGAGAATTTTAAAAGCTTCAAGAGAATTTCAACAATTTGGAGAGGGATTTGAAAAGTTTCAATGGGAATGGGAAGAATTGGGACAAAAATTGGAAAATTTTTAAGGGACTTTGAAAAAATTTCACTGGAATTTTAGCAATTTTTTGACGTGAAATTGTAAACATGTGGCCATGGATTTTGAAAATTCTAGAGAGAATTTTAAAAGCTTCAAGAGAATTTCAACAATTTTGAGAGGGATTTGAAAAGTTTCAATGGGAATGGGAAGAATTGGGACAAAAATTGGAAAATTTTTAAGGGACTTTGAAAAAATTTCAACTGGAATTTTAGCCATTTTTTGACGTGAAATTGTAAACATGTGGACATGGATTTTGAAAATTCTAGAGAGAATTTTAAAAGCTTCAAGAGAATTTCAACAATTTTGAGAGGGATTTGAAAAGTTTCAATGGGAATGGGAAGAATTGGGACAAAAATTGGAAAATTTTTAAGGGACTTTGAAAAAATTTCAACTGGAATTTTAGCCATTTTTTGACGTGAAATTGTAAACATGTGGACATGGATTTTGAAAATTCTAGAGAGAATTTTAAAAGCTTCAACAGAATTTCAACAATTTGGAGAGGGATTTGAAAAGTTTCAATGGGAATGGGAAGAATTGGGACAAAAATTGGAAAACTTTTAAGGGACTTTGAAAAAATTTCAACTGGAATTTTAGCAATTTTTTGACGTGAAATTGTAAACATGTGGACATGGATTTTGAAAATTCTAGAGAGAATTTTAAAAGCTTCAAGAGAATTTCAACAATTTTGAGAGGGATTTGAAAAGTTTCCATGGGAATGGGAAGAATTGGGACAAAAATTGGAAAATTTTTAAGGGACTTGGAAAAAATTTCAACTGGAATTTTAGCAATTTTTTGACGTGAAATTGTAAACATGTGGCCATGGATTTTGAAAATTCTAGAGAGAATTTTAAAAGCTTCAACAGAATTTCAACAATTTGGAGAGGGATTTGAAAAGTTTCAATGGGAATGGGAAGAATTGGGACAAAAATTGGAAAATTTTTAAGGGACTTGGAAAAAATTTCAACTGGAATTTTAGCAATTTTTTGACGTGAAATTGTAAACATGTGGACATGGATTTTGAAAATTCTAGAGAGAATTTTAAAAGCTTCAAGAGAATTTCAACAATTTTGAGAGGGATTTGAAAAGTTTCAATGGGAATGGGAAGAATTGGGACAAAAATTGGAAAATTTTTAAGGGACTTTGAAAAAATTTCAACTGGAATTTTAGCCATTTTTTGACGTGAAATTGTAAACATGTGGACATGGATTTTGAAAATTCTAGAGAGAATTTTAAAAGCTTCAAGAGAATTTCAACAATTTTGAGAGGGATTTGAAAAGTTTCAATGGGAATGGGAAGAATTGGGACAAAAATTGGAAAATTTTTAAGGGACTTTGAAAAAATTTCACTGGAATTTTAGCAATTTTTTGACGTGAAATTGTAAACATGTGGCCATGGATTTTGAAAATTCTAGAGAGAATTTTAAAAGCTTCAAGAGAATTTCAACAATTTTGAGAGGGATTTGAAAAGTTTCAATGGGAATGGGAAGAATTGGGACAAAAATTGGAAAATTTTTAAGGGACTTTGAAAAAATTTCAACTGGAATTTTAGCCATTTTTTGACGTGAAATTGTAAACATGTGGACATGGATTTTGAAAATTCTAGAGAGAATTTTAAAAGCTTCAAGAGAATTTCAACAATTTTGAGAGGGATTTGAAAAGTTTCAATGGGAATGGGAAGAATTGGGACAAAAATTGGAAAATTTTTAAGGGACTTTGAAAAAATTTCAACTGGAATTTTAGCCATTTTTTTACGTGAAATTGTAAACATGTGGACATGGATTTTGAAAATTCTAGAGAGAATTTTAAAAGCTTCAAGAGAATTTCAACAATTTTGAGAGGGATTTGAAAAGTTTCAATGGGAATGGGAAGAATTGGGACAAAAATTGGAAAATTTTTAAGGGACTTGGAAAAAATTTCAACTGGAATTTTAGCAATTTTTTGACGTGAAATTGTAAACATGTGGCCATGGATTTTGAAAATTCTAGAGAGAATTTTAAAAGCTTCAAGAGAATTTCAACAATTTTGAGAGGGATTTGAAAAGTTTCAATGGGAATGGGAAGAATTGGGACAAAAATTGGAAAATTTTTAAGGGACTTTGAAAAAATTTCAACTGGAATTTTAGCAATTTTTTGACGTGAAATTGTAAACATGTGGACATGGATTTTGAAAATTCTAGAGAGAATTTTAAAAGCTTCAAGAGAATTTCAACAATTTTGAGAGGGATTTGAAAAGTTTCAATGGGAATGGGAAGAATTGGGACAAAAATTGGAAAATTTTTAAGGGACTTTGAAAAAATTTCAACTGGAATTTTAGCCATTTTTTGACGTGAAATTGTAAACATGTGGACATGGATTTTGAAAATTCTAGAGAGAATTTTAAAAGCTTCAACAGAATTTCAACAATTTGGAGAGGGATTTGAAAAGTTTCAATGGGAATGGGAAGAATTGGGACAAAAATTGGAAAACTTTTAAGGGACTTTGAAAAAATTTCAACTGGAATTTTAGCAATTTTTTGACGTGAAATTGTAAACATGTGGACATGGATTTTGAAAATTCTAGAGAGAATTTTAAAAGCTTCAAGAGAATTTCAACAATTTTGAGAGGGATTTGAAAAGTTTCCATGGGAATGGGAAGAATTGGGACAAAAATTGGAAAATTTTGAAGGGACTTGGAAAAAATTTCAACTGGAATTTTAGCAATTTTTTGACGTGAAATTGTAAACATGTGGCCATGGATTTTGAAAATTCTAGAGAGAATTTTAAAAGCTTCAACAGAATTTCAACAATTTGGAGAGGGATTTGAAAAGTTTCAATGGGAATGGGAAGAATTGGGACAAAAATTGGAAAATTTTTAAGGGACTTGGAAAAAATTTCAACTGGAATTTTAGCAATTTTTTGACGTGAAATTGTAAACATGTGGACATGGATTTTGAAAATTCTAGAGAGAATTTTAAAAGCTTCAAGAGAATTTCAACAATTTTGAGAGGGATTTGAAAAGTTTCCATGGGAATGGGAAGAATTGGGACAAAAATTGGAAAATTTTTAAGGGACTTTGAAAAAATTTCAACTGGAATTTTAGCCATTTTTTGACGTGAAATTGTAAACATGTGGACATGGATTTTGAAAATTCTAGAGAGAATTTTAAAAGCTTCAAGAGAATTTCAACAATTTTGAGAGGGATTTGAAAAGTTTCAATGGGAATGGGAAGAATTGGGACAAAAATTGGAAAATTTTTAAGGGACTTTGAAAAAATTTCACTGGAATTTTAGCAATTTTTTGACGTGAAATTGTAAACATGTGGCCATGGATTTTGAAAATTCTAGAGAGAATTTTAAAAGCTTCAACAGAATTTCAACAATTTTGAGAGGGATTTGAAAAGTTTCCATGGGAATGGGAAGAATTGGGACAAAAATTGGAAAATTTTTAAGGGACTTGGAAAAAATTTCAACTGGAATTTTAGCCATTTTTTGACGTGAAATTGTAAACATGTGGACATGGATTTTGAAAATTCTAGAGAGAATTTTAAAAGCTTCAACAGAATTTCAACAATTTTGAGAGGGATTTGAAAAGTTTCAATGGGAATGGGAAGAATTGGGACAAAAATTGGAAAATTTTTAAGGGACTTGGAAAAAATTTCAACTGGAATTTTAGCAATTTTTTGACGTGAAATTGTAAACATGTGGACATGGATTTTGAAAATTCTAGAGAGAATTTTAAAAGCTTCAACAGAATTTCAACAATTTTGAGAGGGATTTGAAAAGTTTCAATGGGAATGGGAAGAATTGGAACAAAAATTGGAAAATTTTTAAGGGACTTTGAAAAAATTTCAACTGGAATTTTAACAATTTTTTTATGTGAAATTGTAAACATGTGGCCATGGATTTTGAAAATTCTAGAGAGAATTTTAAAAGCTTCAAGAGAATTTCAACAATTTTGAGAGGGATTTGAAAAGTTTCAATGGGAATGGGAAGAATTGGGACAAAAATTGGAAATTTTTTAAGGGACTTTGAAAAAATTTCAACTGGAATTTTAGCCATTTTTTTACGTGAAATTGTAAACATGTGGCCATGGATTTTGAAAATTCTAGAGAGAATTTTAAAAGCTTCAAGAGAATTTCAACAATTTTGAGAGGGATTTGAAAAGTTTCAATGGGAATGGGAAGAATTGGGACAAAAATTGGAAAATTTTTAAGGGACTTGGAAAAAATTTCAACTGGAATTTTAGCCATTTTTTGACGTGAAATTGTAAACATGTGGACATGGATTTTGAAAATTCTAGAGAGAATTTTAAAAGCTTCAAGAGAATTTCAACAATTTTGAGAGGGATTTGAAAAGTTTCAATGGGAATGGGAAGAATTGGGACAAAAATTGGAAAATTTTTAAGGGACTTTGAAAAAATTTCAACTGGAATTTTAGCCATTTTTTGACGTGAAATTGTAAACATGTGGCCATGGATTTTGAAAATTCTAGAGAGAATTTTAAAAGCTTCAAGAGAATTTCAACAATTTGGAGAGGGATTTGAAAAGTTTCAATGGGAATGGGAAGAATTGGGACAAAAATTGGAAATTTTTTAAGGGACTTTGAAAAAATTTCAACTGGAAATTTAGCCATTTTTTGACGTGAAATTGTAAACATGTGGACATGGATTTTGAAAATTCTAGAGAGAATTTTAAAAGCTTCAACAGAATTTCAACAATTTGGAGAGGGATTTGAAAAGTTTCAATGGGAATAGGAAGAATTGGGACAAAAATTGGAAAATTTTTAAGGGACTTGGAAAAAATTTCAACTGGAATTTTAGCCATTTTTTGACGTGAAATTGTAAACATGTGGACATGGATTTTGAAAATTCTAGAGAGAATTTTAAAAGCTTCAAGAGAATTTCAACAATTTTGAGAGGGATTTGAAAAGTTTCAATGGGAATGGGAAGAATTGGAACAAAAATTGGAAAATTTTTAAGGGACTTTGAAAAAATTTCAACTGGAATTTTAACAATTTTTTTATGTGAAATTGTAAACATGTGGCCATGGATTTTGAAAATTCTAGAGAGAATTTTAAAAGCTTCAACAGAATTTCAACAATTTTGAGAGGGATTTGAAAAGTTTCAATGGGAATGGGAAGAATTGGGACAAAAATTGGAAATTTTTTAAGGGACTTTGAAAAAATTTCAACTGGAATTTTAGCCATTTTTTTACGTGAAATTGTAAACATGTGGACATGGATTTTGAAAATTCTAGAGAGAATTTTAAAAGCTTTAACAGAATTTCTACAATTCTGAAAGGGATTTGAAAAGTTTCAATGGGAATGGGAAGAATTGGGACAAAAATTGGAAAACTTTTAAGGGACTTTGAAAAAATTTCAACTGGAATTTTAGCAATTTTTTGACGTGAAATTGTAAACATGTGGCCATGGATTTTGAAAATTCTAGAGAGAATTTTAAAAGCTTCAAGAGAATTTCAACAATTTGGAGAGGGATTTGAAAAGTTTCAATGGGAATGGGAAGAATTGGGACAAAAATTGGAAATTTTTTAAGGGACTTTGAAAAAATTTCAACTGGAATTTTAGCCATTTTTTTACGTGAAATTGTAAACATGTGGACATGGATTTTGAAAATTCTAGAGAGAATTTTAAAAGCTTTAACAGAATTTCTACAATTCTGAAAGGGATTTGAAAAGTTTCAATGGGAATGGGAAGAATTGGGACAAAAATTGGAAAATTTTTAAGGGACTTTGAAAAAATTTCAACTGGAATTTTAGCCATTTTTTGACGTGAAATTGTAAACATGTGGACATGGATTTTGAAAATTCTAGAGAGAATTTTAAAAGCTTCAACAGAATTTCAACAATTTGGAGAGGGATTTGAAAAGTTTCAATGGGAATGGGAAGAATTGGGACAAAAATTGGAAAATTTTTAAGGGACTTTGAAAAAATTTCAACTGGAATTTTAGCCATTTTTTGATGTGAAATTGTAAACATGTGGCCATGGATTTTGAAAATTCTAGAGAGAATTTTAAAAGCTTCAAGAGAATTTCAACAATTTTGAGAGGGATTTGAAAAGTTTCAATGGGAATGGGAAGAATTGGGACAAAAATTGGAAATTTTTAAGGGACTTTGAAAAAATTTCAACTGGAATTTTAGCAATTTTTTGACGTGAAATTGTAAACATGTGGCCATGGATTTTGAAAATTCTAGAGAGAATTTTAAAAGCTTCAACAGAATTTCAACAATTTTGAGAGGGATTTGAAAAGTTTCAATGGGAATGGCAAGAATTGGGACAAAAATTGGAAATTTTTTAAGGGACTTTGAAAAAATTTCAACTGGAATTTTAGCCATTTTTTGACGTGAAATTGTAAACATGTGGACATGGATTTTGAAAATTCTAGAGAGAATTTTAAAAGCTTTAACAGAATTTCTACAATTCTGAAAGGGATTTGAAAAGTTTCAATGGGAATGGGAAGAATTGGGACAAAAATTGGAAAATTTTTAAGGGACTTTGAAAAAATTTCAACTGGAATTTTAACAATTTTTTTATGTGAAATTGTAAACATGTGGCCATGGATTTTGAAAATTCTAGAGAGAATTTTAAAAGCTTCAAGAGAATTTCAACAATTTTGAGAGGGATTTGAAAAGTTTCAATGGGAATGGGAAGAATTGGGACAAAAATTGGAAATTTTTTAAGGGACTTTGAAAAAATTTCAACTGGAATTTTAGCCATTTTTTTACGTGAAATTGTAAACATGTGGACATGGATTTTGAAAATTCTAGAGAGAATTTTAAAAGCTTTAACAGAATTTCTACAATTCTGAAAGGGATTTGAAAAGTTTCAATGGGAATGGGAAGAATTGGGACAAAAATTGGAAAATTTTTAAGGGACTTTGAAAAAATTTCAGCTGGAATTTTAGCAATTTTTTACACGTGAAATTGTAAACATGTGGCCATGGATTTTGAAAATTCTAGAGAGAATTTTAAAAGGTTCAAGAGAATTTCAACAATTTTGAGAGGGATTTGAAAAGTTTCAATGGGAATGGGAAGAATTGGGACAAAAATTGGAAAATTTTTAAGGGACTTTGAAAAAATTTCAACTGGAATTTTAGCAATTTTTTGACGTGAAATTGTAAACATGTGGACATGGATTTTGAAAATTCTAGAGAGAATTTTAAAAGGTTCAACAGAATTTCAACCATTTTGAGAGGGATTTGAAAAGTTTCAATGGGAATGGGAAGAATTGGGACAAAAATTGGAAAATTTTTAAGGGACTTTGAAAAAAATTTCAACTGGAATTTTAGCAATATTTTGACGTGAAATTGTAAACATGTGGACATGGATTTTGAAAATTCTAGAGAGAATTTTAAAAGCTTCAACAGAATTTCAACAATTTTGAGAGGGATTTGAAAAGTTTCAATGGGAATGGGAAGAATTGGGACAAAAATTGGAAAATTTTTAAGGGACTTTGAAAAAATTTCAACTGGAATTTTAGCAATTTTTTGACGTGAAATTGTAAACATGTGGACATGGATTTTGAAAATTCTAGAGAGAATTTTAAAAGCTTCAAGAGAATTTCAACAATTTTGAGAGGGATTTGAAAAGTTTCAATGGGAATGGGAAGAATTGGGACAAAAATTGGAAATTTTTAAGGGACTTTGAAAAAATTTCAGCTGGAATTTTAGCAATTTTTTGACGTGAAATTGTAAACATGTGGACATGGATTTTGAAAATTCTAGAGAGAATTTTAAAAGCTTCAAGAGAATTTCAACAATTTGGAGAGGGATTTGAAAAGTTTCAATGGGAATGGGAAGAATTGGGACAAAAATTGGAAAACTTTTAAGGGACTTTGAAAAAATTTCAACTGGAATTTTAGCCATTTTTTGACGTGAAATTGTAAACATGTGGCCATGGATTTTGAAAATTCTAGAGAGAATTTTAAAAGCTTCAAGAGAATTTCAACCATTTTGAGAGGGATTTGAAAAGTTTCAATGGGAATGGGAAGAATTGGGACAAAAATTGGAAAATTTTTAAGGGACTTGGAAAAAATTTCAACTGGAATTTTAGCAATTTTTTGACGTGAAATTGTAAACATGTGGACATGGATTTTGAAAATTCTAGAGAGAATTTTAAAAGCTTCAAGAGAATTTCAACAATTTTGAGAGGGATTTGAAAAGTTTCAATGGGAATGGGAAGAATTGGGACAAAAATTGGAAAATTTTTAAGGGACTTTGAAAAAATTTCAACTGGAATTTTAGCCATTTTTTGACGTGAAATTGTAAACATGTGGACATGGATTTTGAAAATTCTAGAGAGAATTTTAAAAGCTTCAACAGAATTTCAACAATTTGGAGAGGGATTTGAAAAGTTTCAATGGGAATGGGAAGAATTGGGACAAAAATTGGAAAATTTTTCAGGGACTTTGAAAAAATTTCAACTGGAATTTTAGCCATTTTTTGACGTGAAATTGTAAACATGTGGACATGGATTTTGAAAATTCTAGAGAGAATTTTAAAAGCTTCAACAGAATTTCAACAATTTGGAGAGGGATTTGAAAAGTTTCAATGGGAATGGGAAGAATTGGGACAAAAATTGGAAAACTTTTAAGGGACTTTGAAAAAATTTCAACTGGAATTTTAGCAATTTTTTGACGTGAAATTGTAAACATGTGGACATGGATTTTGAAAATTCTAGAGAGAATTTTAAAAGCTTCAAGAGAATTTCAACAATTTTGAGAGGGATTTGAAAAGTTTCCATGGGAATGGGAAGAATTGGGACAAAAATTGGAAAATTTTTAAGGGACTTTGAAAAAATTTCAACTGGAATTTTAGCCATTTTTTGACGTGAAATTGTAAACATGTGGCCATGGATTTTGAAAATTCTAGAGAGAATTTTAAAAGCTTCAACAGAATTTCAACAATTTGGAGAGGGATTTGAAAAGTTTCAATGGGAAATGGGAAGAATTGGGACAAAAATTGGAAAATTTTTAAGGGACTTTGAAAAAATTTCAACTGGAATTTTAGCAATTTTTTTGACGTGAAATTGTAAACATGTGGCCATGGATTTTGAAAATTCTAGAGAGAATTTTAAAAGCTTCAAGAGAATTTCAACAATTTTGAGAGGGATTTGAAAAGTTTCAATGGGAATGGGAAGAATTGGGACAAAAATTGGAAAATTTTTAAGGGACTTTGAAAAAATTTCAACTGGAATTTTAGCCATTTTTTGACGTGAAATTGTAAACATGTGGACATGGATTTTGAAAATTCTAGAGAGAATTTTTAAAAGCTTCAACAGAATTTCAACAATTTGGAGAGGGATTTGAAAAGTTTCAATGGGAATGGGAAGAATTGGGACAAAAATTGGAAAATTTTTAAGGGACTTTGAAAAAATTTCAACTGGAATTTTAGCAATTTTTTGACGTGAAATTGTAAACATGTGGACATGGATTTTGAAAATTCTAGAGAGAATTTTAAAAGCTTCAAGAGAATTTCAACAATTTTGAGAGGGATTTGAAAAGTTTCAATGGGAATGGGAAGAATTGGGACAAAAATTGGAAAATTTTAAGGGACTTTGAAAAAATTTCAGCTGGAATTTTAGCAATTTTTTGACGTGAAATTGTAAACATGTGGCCATGGATTTTGAAAATTCTAGAGAGAATTTTAAAAGCTTCAAGAGAATTTCAACAATTTTGAGAGGGATTTGAAAAGTTTCAATGGGAATGGGAAGAATTGGGACAAAAATTGGAAAACTTTTAAGGGACTTTGAAAAAATTTCAACTGGAATTTTAGCCATTTTTTGACGTGAAATTGTAAACATGTGGCCATGGATTTTGAAAATTCTAGAGAGAATTTTAAAAGCTTCAAGAGAATTTCAACAATTTTGAGAGGGATTTGAAAAGTTTCAATGGGAATGGGAAGAATTGGGACAAAAATTGGAAAATTTTTAAGGGACTTTGAAAAAATTTCAACTGGAATTTTAGCCATTTTTTGACGTGAAATTGTAAACATGTGGACATGGATTTTGAAAATTCTAGAGAGAATTTTAAAAGCTTCAAGAGAATTTCAACAATTTTGAGAGGGAGATTTGAAAAGTTTCCATGGGAATGGGAAGAATTGGGACAAAAATTGGAAAATTTTTAAGGGACTTTGAAAAAATTTCACTGGAATTTTAGCAATTTTTTGACGTGAAATTGTAAACATGTGGCCATGGATTTTGAAAATTCTAGAGAGAATTTTAAAAGCTTCAAGAGAATTTCAACTATTGTGAGAGGGATTTGAAAAGTTTCAATGGGAATGGGAAGAATTGGGACAAAAATTGGAAATTTTTTAAGGGACTTTGAAAAAATTTCAACTGGAATTTTAGCCATTTTTTAACGTGAAATTGTAAACATGTGGACATGGATTTTGAAAATTCTAGAGAGAATTTTAAAAGCTTCAACAGAATTTCAACAATTTGGAGAGGGATTTGAAAAGTTTCAATGGGAATGGGAAGAATTGGAACAAAAATTGGAAAATTTTTAAGGGACTTTGAAAAAATTTCAACTGGAATTTTAACAATTTTTTATGTGAAATTGTAAACATGTGGACATGGATTTTGAAAATTCTAGAGAGAATTTTAAAAGCTTCAACAGAATTTCAACAATTTTGAGAGGGATTTGAAAAGTTTCAATGGGAATGGGAAGAATTGGAACAAAAATTGGAAAATTTTTAAGGGACTTTGAAAAAATTTCAACTGGAATTTTAGCAATTTTTTGACGTGAAATTGTAAACATGTGGCCATGGATGTTGAAAATTCTAGAGAGAATTTTAAAAGCTTCAAGAGAATTTCAACAATTTTGAGAGGGATTTGAAAAGTTTCAATGGGAATGGGAAGAATTGGGACAAAAATTGGAAAACTTTTAAGGGACTTTGAAAAAATTTCAACTGGAATTTTAGCCATTTTTTTACGTGAAATTGTAAACATGTGGACATGGATTTTGAAAATTCTAGAGAGAATTTTAAAAGCTTTAACAGAATTTCTACAATTCTGAAAGGGATTTGAAAAGTTTCAATGGGAATGGGAAGAATTGGGACAAAAATTGGAAAACTTTTAAGGGACTTTGAAAAAATTTCAACTGGAATTTTAGCCATTTTTTGACGTGAAATTGTAAACATGTGGACATGGATTTTGAAAATTCTAGAGAGAATTTTAAAAGCTTCAACAGAATTTCAACAATTTGGAGAGGGATTTGAAAAGTTTCCATGGGAATGGGAAGAATTGGGACAAAAATTGGAAAATTTTTAAGGGACTTTGAAAAAATTTCAACTGGAATTTTAGCCATTTTTTGACGTGAAATTGTAAACATGTGGCCATGGATTTTGAAAATTCTAGAGAGAATTTTAAAAAGCTTCAACAGAATTTCAACAATTTTGAGACGGATTTGAAAAGTTTCAATGGGAATGGGAAGAATTGGGACAAAAATTGGAAAATTTTTAAGGGACTTTGAAAAAATTTCAGCTGGAATTTTAGCAATTTTTTGACGTGAAATTGTAAACATGTGGCCATGGATTTTGAAAATTCTAGAGAGAATTTTAAAAGCTTCAAGAGAATTTTCAACAATTTTGAGAGGGATTTGAAAAGTTTCAATGGGAATGGGAAGAATTGGGACAAAAATTGGAAAATTTTTAAGGGACTTTGAAAAAATTTCAACTGGAATTTTAGCCATTTTTTGACGTGAAATTGTAAACATGTGGCCATGGATTTTGAAAATTCTAGAGAGAATTTTAAAAGCTTCAAGAGAATTTCAACAATTTTGAGAGGGATTTGAAAAGTTTCCATGGGAATGGGAAGAATAGGGACAAAAATTGGAAAATTTTTAAGGGACTTTGAAAAAATTTCAACTGGAATTTTAGCCATTTTTTTACGTGAAATTGTAAACATGTGGCCATGGATTTTGAAAATTCTAGAGAGAATTTTAAAAGCTTCAACAGAATTTCAACAATTTTGAGAGGATTTGAAAAGTTTCAATGGGAATGGGAAGAATTGGGACAAAAATTGGAAAATTTTTAAGGGACTTTGAAAAAATTTCAGCTGGAATTTTAGCAATTTTTTACACGTGAAATTGTAAACATGTGGCCATGGATTTTGAAAATTCTAGAGAGAATTTTAAAAGCTTCAACAGAATTTCAACAATTTTGAGAGGGATTTGAAAAGTTTCAATGGGAATGGGAAGAATTGGGACAAAAATTGGAAAATTTTTAAGGGACTTTGAAAAAATTTCAACTGGAATTTTAGCCATTTTTTGACGTGAAATTGTAAACATGTGGACATGGATTTTGAAAATTCTAGAGAGAATTTTAAAAGCTTCAAGAGAATTTCAACAATTTGGAGAGGGATTTGAAAAGTTTCAATGGGAATGGGAAGAATTGGGACAAAAATTGGAAAATTTTTAAGGGACTTTGAAAAAATTTCAACTGGAATTTTAGCATTTTTTTTTTACGTGAAATTGTAAACATGTGGCCATGGATTTTGAAAATTCTAGAGAGGAATTTTAAAAGCTTCAACAGAATTTCAACAATTTTGAGAGGGATTTGAAAAGTTTCAATGGGAATGGGAAGAATTGGGACAAAAATTGGAAAACTTTTAAGGGACTTTGAAAAAATTTCAACTGGAATTTTAGCAATTTTTTGACGTGAAATTGTAAACATGTGGACATGGATTTTGAAAATTCTAGAGAGAATTTTAAAAGCTTCAAGAGAATTTCAACAATTTTGAGAGGGATTTGAAAAGTTTCAATGGGAATGGGAAGAATTGGGACAAAAATTGGAAAATTTTTAAGGGACTTGGAAAAAATTTCAACTGGAATTTTAACAATTTTTTTATGTGAAATTGTAAACTTGTGGCCATGGATTTTGAAAATTCTAGAGAGAATTTTAAAAGCTTCAACAGAATTTCAACAATTTTGAGAGGGATTTGAAAAGTTTCAATGGGAATGGGAAGAATTGGGACAAAAATTGGAAATTTTTTAAGGGACTTTGAAAAAATTTCAACTGGAATTTTAGCCATTTTTTACGTGAAATTGTAAACATGTGGACATGGATTTTGAAAATTCTAGAGAGAATTTTAAAAGCTTTAACAGAATTTCTACAATTCTGAAAGGGATTTGAAAAGTTTCAATGGGAATGGGAAGAATTGGGACAAAAATTGGAAAATTTTTAAGGGACTTTGAAAAAATTTCAACTGGAATTTTAGCCATTTTTTGACGTGAAATTGTAAACATGTGGACATGGATTTTGAAAATTCTAGAGAGAATTTTAAAAGCTTCAAGAGAATTTCAACAATTTTGAGAGGGATTTGAAAAGTTTCAATGGGAATGGGAAGAATTGGGACAAAAATTGGAAAATTTTTAAGGGACTTTGAAAAAATTTCAACTGGAATTTTAGCCATTTTTTGACGTGAAATTGTAAACATGTGGACATGGATTTTGAAAATTCTAGAGAGAATTTTAAAAGCTTCAACAGAATTTCAACAATTTTGAGAGGGATTTGAAAAGTTTCAATGGGAATGGGAAGAATTGGGACAAAAATTGGAAAATTTTTAAGGGACTTTGAAAAAATTTCAACTGGAATTTTAGCCATTTTTTTACGTGAAATTGTAAACATGTGGCCATGGATTTTGAAAATTCTAGAGAGAATTTTAAAAGCTTCAACAGAATTTCAACAATTTTGAGAGGGATTTGAAAAGTTTCAATGGGAATGGGAAGAATTGGGACAAAAATTGGAAAATTTTTAAGGGACTTTGAAAAAATTTCAACTGGAATTTTAGCCATTTTTTGACGTGAAATTGTAAACATGTGGCCATGGATTTTGAAAATTCTAGAGAGAATTTTAAAAGCTTCAACAGAATTTCAACAATTTTGAGAGGGATTTGAAAAGTTTCAATGGGAATGGCAAGAATTGGGACAAAAATTGGAAATTTTTTAAGGGACTTTGAAAAAATTTCAACTGGAATTTTAGCAATTTTTTGACGTGAAATTGTAAACATGTGGCCATGGATTTTGAAAATTCTAGAGAGAATTTTAAAAGCTTCAAGAGAATTTCAACCATTTTGAGAGGGATTTGAAAAGTTTCAATGGGAATGGGAAGAATTGGGACAAAAATTGGAAAATTTTTAAGGGACTTTGAAAAAATTTCAACTGGAATTTTAACAATTTTTTTATGTGAAATTGTAAACATGTGGCCATGGATTTTGAAAATTCTAGAGAGAATTTTAAAAGCTTCAAGAGAATTTCAACAATTTTGAGAGGGATTTGAAAAGTTTCAATGGGAATGGGAAGAATTGGGACAAAAATTGGAAATTTTTTAAGGGACTTTGAAAAAATTTCAACTGGAATTTTAGCCATTTTTTTACGTGAAATTGTAAACATGTGGACATGGATTTTGAAAATTCTAGAGAGAATTTTAAAAGCTTTAACAGAATTTCTACAATTCTGAAAGGGATTTGAAAAGTTTCAATGGGAATGGGAAGAATTGGGACAAAAATTGGAAAATTTTTAAGGGACTTTGAAAAAATTTCAACTGGAATTTTAGCAATTTTTTACACGTGAAATTGTAAACATGTGGCCATGGATTTTGAAAATTCTAGAGAGAATTTTAAAAGGTTCAAGAGAATTTCAACAATTTTGAGAGGGATTTGAAAAGTTTCAATGGGAATGGGAAGAATTGGGACAAAAATTGGAAAATTTTTAAGGGACTTTGAAAAAATTTCAACTGGAATTTTAGCAATTTTTTGACGTGAAATTGTAAACATGTGGCCATGGATTTTGAAAATTCTAGAGAGAATTTTAAAAGCTTCAAGAGAATTTCAACAATTTTGAGAGGGATTTGAAAAGTTTCAATGGGAATGGGAAGAATTGGGACAAAAATTGGAAAATTTTTAAGGGACTTTGAAAAAATTCCAACTGGAATTTTAGCCATTTTGTTACGTGAAATTGTAAACATGTGGACATGGATTTTGAAAATTCTAGAGAGAATTTTAAAAGCTTCAACAGAATTTCAACAATTTTGAGAGGGATTTGAAAAGTTTCAATGGGAATGGGAAGAATTGGGACAAAAATTGGAAAATTTTGAAGGGACTTTGAAAAAATTTCAACTGGAATTTTAGCCATTTTTTGACGTGAAATTGTAAACATGTGGACATGGATTTTGAAAATTCTAGAGAGAATTTTAAAAGCTTCAAGAGAATTTCAACCATTTTGAGAGGGATTTGAAAAGTTTCAATGGGAATGGGAAGAATTGGGACAAAAATTGGAAAACTTTTAAGGGACTTTGAAAAAATTTCAACTGGAATTTTAGCCATTTTTTTACGTGAAATTGTAAACATGTGGCCATGGATTTTGAAAATTCTAGAGAGAATTTTAAAAGCTTCAAGAGAATTTCAACAATTTTGAGAGGGATTTGAAAAGTTTCAATGGGAATGGGAAGAATTGGGACAAAAATTGGAAAATTTTTAAGGGACTTTGAAAAAATTTCAGCTGGAATTTTAGCAATTTTTTGACGTGAAATTGTAAACATGTGGACATGGATTTTGAAAATTCTAGAGAGAATTTTAAAAGCTTCAAGAGAATTTCAACAATTTTGAGAGGGATTTGAAAAGTTTCAATGGGAATGGGAAGAATTGGGACAAAAATTGGAAAATTTTTAAGGGACTTTGAAAAAATTTCAACTGGAATTTTAGCCATTTTTTGACGTGAAATTGTAAACATGTGGCCATGGATTTTGAAAATTCTAGAGAGAATTTTAAAAGCTTCAACAGAATTTCAACAATTTTGAGAGGGATTTGAAAAGTTTCAATGGGAATGGGAAGAATTGGGACAAAAATTGGAAAATTTTTAAGGGACTTTGAAAAAATTTCAACTGGAATTTTAGCCATTTTTTGACGTGAAATTGTAAACATGTGGCCATGGATTTTGAAAATTCTAGAGAGAATTTTAAAAGCTTCAAGAGAATTTCAACAATTTTGAGAGGAATTTGAAAAGTTTCAATGGGAATGGGAAGAATTGGGACAAAAATTGGAAGATTTTTAAGGGACTTTGAAAAAATTTCAACTGGAATTTTAGCCATTTTTTGATGTGAAATTGTAAACATGTGGCCATGGATTTTGAAAATTCTAGAGAGAATTTTAAAAGCTTCAAGAGAATTTCAACAATTTTGAGAGGGATTTGAAAAGTTTCAATGGGAATGGGAAGAATTGGGACAAAAATTGGAAAATTTTTAAGGGACTTTGAAAAAATTTCAAGTGGAATTTTAGCCATTTTTTTATGTGAAATTGTAAACATGTGGCCATGGATTTTGAAAATTCTAGAGAGAATTTTAAAAGCTTCAAGAGGATTTCAACAATTTGGAGAGGGATTTGAAAAGTTTCAATGGGAATGGGAAGAATTGGGACAAAAATTGGAAAATTTTTAAGGGACTTTGAAAAAATTTCAACTGGAATTTTAGCAATTTTTTGACGTGAAATTGTAAACATGTGGCCATGGATTTTGAAAATTCTAGAGAGAATTTTAAAAGCTTCAAGAGAATTTCAACAATTTTGAGAGGGATTTGAAAAGTTTCAATGGGAATGGGAAGAATTGGGACAAAAATTGGAAAATTTTTAAGGGACTTTGAAAAAATTTCAACTGGAATTTTAGCCATTTTTTGACGTGAAATTGTAAACATGTGGACATGGATTTTGAAAATTCTAGAGAGAATTTTAAAAGCTTCAACAGAATTTCAACAATTTTGAGAGGGATTTGAAAAGTTTCAATGGGAATGGGAAGAATTGGGACAAAAATTGGAAAATTTTGAAGGGACTTTGAAAAAATTTCAACTGGAATTTTAGCCATTTTTTGACGTGAAATTGTAAACATGTGGACATGGATTTTGAAAATTCTAGAGAGAATTTTAAAAGCTTCAACAGAATTTCAACAATTTTGAGAGGAATTTGAAAAGTTTCAATGGGAATGGGAAGAATTGGAACAAAAATTGGAAAATTTTTACGGGACTTTGAAAAAATTTCAACTGGAAATTTACCATTTTTTTTACGTGAAATTGTAAACATGTGGACATGGATTTTGAAAATTCTAGAGAGAATTTTAAAAGCTTTAACAGAATTTCTACAATTCTGAGAGGGATTTGAAAAGTTTCAATGGGAATGGGAACAATTGGGACAAAAATTGGAAAATTTTTAAGGGACTTTGAAAAAATTTCAACTGGAATTTTAGCCATTTTTTGACGTGAAATTGTAAACATGTGGCCATGGATTTTGAAAATTCTAGAGAGAATTTTAAAAGCTTCAACAGAATTTCAACAATTTTGAGAGGGATTTGAAAAGTTTCAATGGGAATGGGAAGAATTGGGACAAAAATTGGAAAACTTTTAAGGGACTTTGAAAAAATTTCAACTGGAATTTTAGCCATTTTTTGACGTGAAATTGTAAACATGTGGACATGGATTTTGAAAATTCTAGAGAGAATTTTAAAAGCTTCAACAGAATTTCTACAATTTTGAGAGGGATTTGAAAAGTTTCAATGGGAATGGGAAGAATTGGGACAAAAATTGGAAAACTTTTAAGGGACTTTGAAAAATTTCAACTGGAATTTTAGCAATTTTTTGACGTGAAATTGTAAACATGTGGCCATGGATTTTGAAAATTCTAGAGAGAATTTTAAAAGCTTCAACAGAATTTCAACAATTTGGAGAGGGATTTGAAAAGTTTCAATGGGAATGGGAAGAATTGGGACAAAAATTGGAAAATTTTTAAGGGACTTTGAAAAAATTTCAACTGGAATTTTAGCCATTTTTTGACGTGAAATTGTAAACATGTGGACATGGATTTTGAAAATTCTAGAGAGAAATTTAAAAGCTTCAACAGAATTTCAACAATTTTGAGAGGGATTTGAAAAGTTTCAATGGGAATGGGAAGAATTGGGACAAAAATTGGAAAATTTTTAAGGGACTTTGAAAAAATTTCAACTGGAATTTTAGCCATTTTTTGACGTGAAATTGTAAACATGTGGCCATGGATTTTGAAAATTCTAGAGAGAATTTTAAAAGCTTCAAGAGAATTTCAACAATTTTGAGAGGAATTTGAAAAGTTTCAATGGGAATGGGAAGAATTGGGACAAAAATTGGAAGATTTTTAAGGGACTTTGAAAAAATTTCAACTGGAATTTTAGCCATTTTTTGATGTGAAATTGTAAACATGTGGCCATGGATTTTGAAAATTCTAGAGAGAATTTTAAAAGCTTCAAGAGAATTTCAACAATTTTGAGAGGGATTTGAAAAGTTTCAATGGGAATGGGAAGAATTGGGACAAAAATTGGAAAATTTTTAAGGGACTTTGAAAAAATTTCAAGTGGAATTTTAGCCATTTTTTTATGTGAAATTGTAAACATGTGGCCATGGATTTTGAAAATTCTAGAGAGAATTTTAAAAGCTTCAAGAGGATTTCAACAATTTGGAGAGGGATTTGAAAAGTTTCAATGGGAATGGGAAGAATTGGGACAAAAATTGGAAAATTTTTAAGGGACTTTGAAAAAATTTCAACTGGAATTTTAGCAATTTTTTGACGTGAAATTGTAAACATGTGGACATGGATTTTGAAAATTCTAGAGAGAATTTTAAAAGCTTCAACAGAATTTC
The DNA here is from genome assembly GCF_964273445.1 of Streptopelia decaocto. Taxonomy (NCBI): domain Eukaryota; kingdom Metazoa; phylum Chordata; class Aves; order Columbiformes; family Columbidae; genus Streptopelia; species Streptopelia decaocto. The sequence goes on along the minus strand of NW_028115281.1, from coordinate 3,344 downwards.
TACAATTTTGAGAGGGATTTGAAAAGTTTCAATGGGAATGGGAAGAATTGGGACAAAAATTGGAAAACTTTTAAGGGACTTTGAAAAAATTTCAACTGGAATTTTAGCAATTTTTTGACGTGAAATTGTAAACATGTGGCCATGGATTTTGAAAATTCTAGAGAGAATTTTAAAAGCTTCAACAGAATTTCAACAATTTGGAGAGGGATTTGAAAAGTTTCAATGGGAATGGGAAGAATTGGGACAAAAATTGGAAAATTTTTAAGGGACTTTGAAAAAATTTCAACTGGAATTTTAGCCATTTTTTGACGTGAAATTGTAAACATGTGGACATGGATTTTGAAAATTCTAGAGAGAAATTTAAAAGCTTCAACAGAATTTCAACAATTTTGAGAGGGATTTGAAAAGTTTCAATGGGAATGGGAAGAATTGGGACAAAAATTGGAAAATTTTTAAGGGACTTTGAAAAAATTTCAACTGGAATTTTAGCCATTTTTTGACGTGAAATTGTAAACATGTGGCCATGGATTTTGAAAATTCTAGAGAGAATTTTAAAAGCTTCAAGAGAATTTCAACAATTTTGAGAGGAATTTGAAAAGTTTCAATGGGAATGGGAAGAATTGGGACAAAAATTGGAAGATTTTTAAGGGACTTTGAAAAAATTTCAACTGGAATTTTAGCCATTTTTTGATGTGAAATTGTAAACATGTGGCCATGGATTTTGAAAATTCTAGAGAGAATTTTAAAAGCTTCAAGAGAATTTCAACAATTTTGAGAGGGATTTGAAAAGTTTCAATGGGAATGGGAAGAATTGGGACAAAAATTGGAAAATTTTTAAGGGACTTTGAAAAAATTTCAAGTGGAATTTTAGCCATTTTTTTATGTGAAATTGTAAACATGTGGCCATGGATTTTGAAAATTCTAGAGAGAATTTTAAAAGCTTCAAGAGGATTTCAACAATTTGGAGAGGGATTTGAAAAGTTTCAATGGGAATGGGAAGAATTGGGACAAAAATTGGAAAATTTTTAAGGGACTTTGAAAAAATTTCAACTGGAATTTTAGCAATTTTTTGACGTGAAATTGTAAACATGTGGCCATGGATTTTGAAAATTCTAGAGAGAATTTTAAAAGCTTCAAGAGAATTTCAACAATTTTGAGAGGGATTTGAAAAGTTTCAATGGGAATGGGAAGAATTGGGACAAAAATTGGAAAATTTTTAAGGGACTTTGAAAAAATTTCAACTGGAATTTTAGCCATTTTTTGACGTGAAATTGTAAACATGTGGACATGGATTTTGAAAATTCTAGAGAGAATTTTAAAAGCTTCAACAGAATTTCAACAATTTTGAGAGGGATTTGAAAAGTTTCAATGGGAATGGGAAGAATTGGGACAAAAATTGGAAAATTTTGAAGGGACTTTGAAAAAATTTCAACTGGAATTTTAGCCATTTTTTGACGTGAAATTGTAAACATGTGGACATGGATTTTGAAAATTCTAGAGAGAATTTTAAAAGCTTCAACAGAATTTCAACAATTTTGAGAGGAATTTGAAAAGTTTCAATGGGAATGGGAAGAATTGGGACAAAAATTGGGAGATTTTTAAGGGACTTTGAAAAAATTTCAACTGGAATTTTAGCCATTTTTTGATGTGAAATTGTAAACATGTGGCCATGGATTTTGAAAATTCTAGAGAGAATTTTAAAAGCTTCAAGAGAATTTCAACAATTTTGAGAGGGATTTGAAAAGTTTCAATGGGAATGGGAAGAATTGGGACAAAAATTGGAAAATTTTTAAGGGACTTTGAAAAAATTTCAAGTGGAATTTTAGCCATTTTTTTATGTGAAATTGTAAACATGTGGCCATGGATTTTGAAAATTCTAGAGAGAATTTTAAAAGCTTCAAGAGGATTTCAACAATTTGGAGAGGGATTTGAAAAGTTTCAATGGGAATGGGAAGAATTGGGACAAAAATTGGAAATTTTTTAAGGGACTTTGAAAAAATTTCAACTGGAATTTTAGCCATTTTTTGACGTGAAATTGTAAACATGTGGCCATGGATTTTGAAAATTCTAGAGAGAATTTTAAAAGCTTCAAGAGAATTTCAACAATTTTGAGAGGGATTTGAAAAGTTTCAATGGGAATGGGAAGAATTGGGACAAAAATTGGAAAATTTTTAAGGGACTTTGAAAAAATTTCAACTGGAATTTTAGCCATTTTTTGACGTGAAATTGTAAACATGTGGACATGGATTTTGAAAATTCTAGAGAGAATTTTAAAAGCTTCAACAGAATTTCAACAATTTTGAGAGGGATTTGAAAAGTTTCAATGGGAATGGGAAGAATTGGGACAAAAATTGGAAAATTTTGAAGGGACTTTGAAAAAATTTCAACTGGAATTTTAGCCATTTTTTGACGTGAAATTGTAAACATGTGGACATGGATTTTGAAAATTCTAGAGAGAATTTTAAAAGCTTCAACAGAATTTCAACAATTTTGAGAGGAATTTGAAAAGTTTCAATGGGAATGGGAAGAATTGGAACAAAAATTGGAAAATTTTTACGGGACTTTGAAAAAATTTCAACTGGAAATTTACCATTTTTTTTACGTGAAATTGTAAACATGTGGCCATGGATTTTGAAAATTCTAGAGAGAATTTTAAAAGCTTCAAGAGAATTTCAACAATTTTGAGAGGGATTTGAAAAGTTTCAATGGGAATGGGAAGAATTGGGACAAAAATTGGAAAATTTTTAAGGGACTTTGAAAAAATTTCAAGTGGAATTTTAGCCATTTTTTTATGTGAAATTGTAAACATGTGGCCATGGATTTTGAAAATTCTAGAGAGAATTTTAAAAGCTTCAAGAGGATTTCAACAATTTGGAGAGGGATTTGAAAAGTTTCAATGGGAATGGGAAGAATTGGGACAAAAATTGGAAAATTTTTAAGGGACTTTGAAAAAATTTCAACTGGAATTTTAGCAATTTTTTGACGTGAAATTGTAAACATGTGGCCATGGATTTTGAAAATTCTAGAGAGAATTTTAAAAGCTTCAAGAGAATTTCAACAATTTTGAGAGGGATTTGAAAAGTTTCAATGGGAATGGGAAGAATTGGGACAAAAATTGGAAAATTTTTAAGGGACTTTGAAAAAATTTCAACTGGAATTTTAGCCATTTTTTGACGTGAAATTGTAAACATGTGGACATGGATTTTGAAAATTCTAGAGAGAATTTTAAAAGCTTCAACAGAATTTCAACAATTTTGAGAGGGATTTGAAAAGTTTCAATGGGAATGGGAAGAATTGGGACAAAAATTGGAAAATTTTGAAGGGACTTTGAAAAAATTTCAACT
>NW_028115282.1:0-26299 GCF_964273445.1 Streptopelia decaocto | reverse complement strand
GGTTCACTATTTGGCAGCCCCATAGCCCTCCAAGGCTCACTATTTGGCAGCCCCATAGCCCCCCAAGGCTCACTATTTGGCAGCCTTATAGCCCCCCAAGGCTCACTATTTGGCAGCCCCATAGCCCCCCAAGGATCACTATTTGGCAGCCGCATAGCCCCCCAAGGCTCACTATTTGGCAGCACCATCGCCCTGCAAAGGCCCACTATTCGGCAGCCTCATAGCCCCCCAGGACTCACTATTTGGCAGGCGCTTCGCCCCCCAAGGCTCACTATTTGGCAGCCCCATAGCTCGCTCAAGGCTCACTATTTGGCCCCCCATCGATCACAAGGCTCACTATTTGGCAGCCCCATCGCCTTGCAAAGGCTCACTATTTGGCAGCCCCATAGCCCCCCTAGGCTCACTATTTGGCAGCCGCTTTGCCCCCCAAGGCTCACTATTTGGCAGACCCATAGCCCCCCAAGGCTCACTATTTGGCAGCCCCATCGCCCTCCAAGGTTCACTATTTGGCAGCTCTATAGCCTCCCACAGGCTCACTATTTGGCAGCGGCTTCGCCCCCAAGATTCACTATTTGGCAGACCCATTGCCCCGCAAAGGCTCACTATTTGGCAGCCCCATAGCCCCCCAAGGCTCACTATTTGGCAGCCCCATAGCCCCCAAGGCTCACTATTTGGCAGCCCCATCGCTCCCCAAGGTTCGCTATTTGGCAGCCCTATAGCCCCCCAAGGCTCACTATTTGGCAGCCTTATAGCCCCGCAGAGGCTCACTATTTGGCAGCCCCATAGCACCCCAAGGATCACTATTTGGCAGCCGCTTCGCCTTTCAAGGCTCACTATTTGGCAGCACCATCGCCCTGCAAAGGCTCACTATTTGGCAGCCTCATAGCACCCCAAGACTCTCTATTTGGCAGCCGCTTCGCCCCCCAAGGCTCACTATTTGGCAGCCCCATCGACCACACGGCTCACTATTTGGCAGCCACATCACGCGCAAAGGCTCACTATTTGGCAGCCCCATAGCCCGCCAAAGCCTCACTATTTGGCAGCCCCATCGACCAGAAGGCTCACTATTTGGCAGACCCATCGCCCCGCTAAGGCTCACTATTTTGCAGCCCCATAGCCCTCCAAGGCTCACTATTTGGCAGCCCCATAGCCCCCCAAGGTTCACTATTTGGCAGCCCCATTGCCCCGCAAAGGCTCACTATTTGGCAGCCCCATAGACCCCCAAGGCTCACTATTTGGCAGCTCCATAGCCCCCCTAAGCTCACTATTTGGCAGCCCCATAGCCCCCAAGGCTCACTATTTGGCAGCCCCATAGCCCCCCAGGACTCACTATTTGGCAGCCCCATCGCCCCGCAAAGGCTCACTATTTGGCAGCCCCATAGCCTTTCCAAGTCTCACTATTTGGCAGCCTTATAGCCCCCAAAAGGCTCACTATTTGGCAGCCGCTTGGCCCCCCAAGGCTCACTATTTGGCAGCCCCATCGCCCCACAAATGCTCACTATTTGGCAACACCATAGACCCTTAAGGCTCACTATTTGGCAGCCGCTTCGCCCCCCAAGGCTCACTATTTGGCAGCCCCATGGCCCCCCAAAGGCTCACTATTTGGCAGCCCCATCGCCCCACAAATGCTCACTATTTGGCAACACCATAGCACCCTAAGGCTCACTATTTGGCAGCCGCTTCGCCCCCCAAGGCTCACTATTTGGCAGCCCCATGGCCCCCCAAAGGTTCACTATTTGGCAGCCCCATAGCCACCCAAGGCTAACTATTTGGCAGCCCCATAGACCCCAAGGCTCACTATTTGGGACCCCCATAGTCCTATTTAGCTCACTATTTGGTAGCCCCATAGCCGCTCACGGCTCACTATTTGGCAGCCCCATCGACCCCAAGGCTCACTATTTGGCAGCCCCATCGCCCCGCAAAGGATCACTATTTGGCAGCCCCATAGCCCCCACAGGCTCACTATTTGGCAGCCCCATCGCCCTGCAAAGGCTCACTATTTGGCAGCCCCATAGCCCCCCAAGGCTCACTCTTTGGCAGCCCCATCGCCCCCCGAGGGTCACTATTTGGCAGCCCCATAGCGCCCAAATGCTCACTATTTGGCAGCCCCATCGCCCCGCAAAGGCTCACTATTTGGCAGCACCATAGCCCCCTAAGGCTCACTATTTGGCAGCCCCATAGCCCCCCAAAGGCTCACTATTTGGCAGCCCCATAGCCCCCAAAAGGCTCACTATTTGGTAGCCCCATAGCCCCCAAAGGCTCACTATTTGGCAGCCCCATGGCCCCAGAAAGGCTCACTATTTGGCAACACCATAGCCCCTTAAGGCTCACTATTTGGCAGCCCCATCGCCCCCGAAAGGCTCACTATTTGGCAGCACCATCGACCCCAAGGCTCACTATTTGGCAGCCCCATCGCCCTTCATAGGCTCACTATTTGGCAGCTCCATAGCCCCCCAAGGCTCACTATTTGGCAGCCTTGTAGCCCCCCAAGGCTCACTATTTGGCAGCCCCATAGCCCCCCAAGGCTCACTCTTTGGCTGCCCCATCGCCCCCCAAGGCTCACTATTTGGCAGCCCCATAGCCCCCCTAAAATTCACTATTTGGCAGCCCCATCGCACCGCACAGGCTCAGTATTTGTCAGCAGCATAGCCCCCCAAGGCTCACTATTTGGCAGCCGCTTCGCCCCCCAAGGCTCACTATTTGGCAGCCCCATGGCCCCCCAAAGGCTTACTATTTGGCAGCCCCATAGCCTCCCAAGGCTCACTATTTGGCAGCCCCATAGACCCCAAGGCTCAATATTTGGCAGCCCTATAGCCACCCAGGCTCACTATTTGGCAGCCCCATAGCCCGCCCAAGGCTCACTATTTGGCAGCCCCATCGACCTCTCGGCTCACTATTTGGCAGCCCCATGGCCCCTCTAAGGCTCACTATTTGGCAGCCCTATAGCTTCCTAAGGCTCACTATTTGGCAGCCGCATAGCCCCACAAGGCTCACTATTTGGCAGCCCCATGGCACCCCAAACGCTTACTATTTGGCCGCCCCATAGCCCCCACAGGCTCACTATTTGGCAGCCACATAGCCCGCCCAAGGCTCACTATTTGGCAGTCCCATCGACCACTCGGCTCACTATTTGGCAGCACCATCGCCCTGCAAAGGCTCACTATTTGGCAGCCCTATAGCCCCCCTAGGCTCACTATTTGGCAGCCGCATAGCCCCCCAAGGTTCACCATTTGGCAGCCCCATCGCCCCCCAAGGCTCACTATTTGGCAGTCTTATAGCCCCCTAAGGCTCACTATTTGGCAGCCCCATACCCCCCAAGGCTCACTATTTGGCAGCCGCATAGCCCCCCTAGGCTCACTATTTGGCAGCACCATCGCCCTGCAAAGGCTCTCTATTTGGCAGCCTCATAGCCCCCCAAGACTCACTATTTGGCAGTCGCTTCGGCCCTTAAGGCTCACTATTTGGCAGCCCCATGGCCCCCCAAGGCTTACTATTTGGCAGCCCCATAGTCCCCCAAGGCTCACTATTTGGCAGCCCCATAGACCCCAAGGCTCAATATTTGGCAGCCCTATAGCCCCCCAGGCTCACTATTTGGCAGCCCCATAGCTCGCCCAAGGCTCACTATTTGGCCCCTCATCGATCACAAGGCTCACTATTTGGCAGCCCCATCGCCCCGCAAAGGCTCACTATTTGGCAGCCCCATAGCCCCCCAAGGCTCACCATTTGGCAGCCCCATCGTCACCCATGGCTCACTATTTGGCAGCCACATAGCCCCCCAAAAGAATCACTATTTGGCAGCCCCATCGTCCCCAAAAGAATCACTATTTGGCAGCCGCTTCGCCCCCCAAGGTTCACTATTTGGCAGCCTCATAGCCCTACAATGCTCACTATTTGGCAGCCGCTTCGCCCCCAAGGTTCACTATTTGGCAGACCCATTGCCCCGCAAAGGTTCACTATTTGGCAGCCCCATAGCCCCCAGAGGCTCACTATTTGGCAGCCCCATAGCCCCCAAGGCTCACTATTTGCAGCCCCATCGCCCCCAAAAGAATCACTATTTGGCAGCCCCATCACCCCCAAAAGAATCACTATTTGGCACCCCCATAGCCCCCCAAGGCTCACTATTTGGCAGCCGCTTCGCCCCCTAAGGTTCACTATTTGGCAGCCCCATAGCCCTAAAAGGCTCACTATTTGGCAGCCCCATAGCCGCCCAAGTTTCACTATTTGGCAGCCCCATTGCCCCGCAAATGCTCACTATTTGGCAGCCCCATAGCCCCCCAAGGCTCACTATTTGGAAGCCCCATAGCCCCCCAAGGCTCACTATTTGGCAGCCCCATAGCCCCTCAAAGGCTCACTATTTGGCAGCCCCATCGCCCCCCAAGGCTCACTATTTTGCAGCCCCATCGCCCCGCAAAGGCTCACTATTTGGCAGCCCCATAGCCCCCAAAAGGCTCACTATTTGGCTGCCCCATAGTTCCCAAAGGCTCACTATTTGGCAGCCCCATCGCCCCGCAAAGGCTCACTATTTGGCAGCCCCATAGCCTTTCCAAGGCTCACTATTTGGCAGCCGCTTCGCCCCCCAAGGCTTACTATTTGGCAGCCCCATAGCCCCCCAAAGGGTCACTATTTGGCAGCCCCTTAGCCCCCCAAGGATCACTATTTGGCAGCCCCACAGACCCCGAGGCTCACTTTTTGGCAGCCCTATCGCCCTGCAAAGGTTCACCATTTGGCAGCCCCATCGCCCCCCAAGGCTCACTATTTGGCAGCCTTATAGCCCCCCAAGGCTCACTATTTGGCAGCCCCATAGCCCCCCAAGGCTCACTATTTGGCAGCCGCATAGCCCCCCAAGGCTCACTATTTGGCAGCCCCATAGCTCGCCCAAGGCTCACTATTTGGCAGCCCCATAGCCCCCCAAGGCTCACTATTTGGCAGCCCCATCGCCCCGCAAAGGCTCACTATTTGGCAGCCCCATAGCCCCCCTAGGCTCACTATTTGGCAGCCGCTTTCCCCCCCAAGGCTCACTATTTGGCAGACCCATAGCCCCCCAAGGCTCACTATTTGGCAGCCCCATCGCCCCCCAAGGTTCACTATTTGGCAGCCCTATAGCCTCCCACAGGCTCACTATTTGGCAGCCGCTTCGCCCCCCAAGGTTCACCATTTGGCAGCCCCATCGCCACCCAAGGCTCACTATTTGGCAGCCTTATACCCCCCCAAGGCTCACTATTTGGCAGCCCCATAGCCCCTCAAGGCTCACTATTTGGCAGCCACATAGCCCCCCAAAAGAATCACTATTTGGCAGCCCCATCGTCCCCAAAAGAATCACTATTTGGCAGCCTCATAGCCCCGCAGAGGCTCACTATTTGGCAGCCGCTTCGCCCCCCAAGGTTCACTATTTGGCAGCCCCATAGCCCTACAATGCTCACTATTTGGCAGCCGCTTCACCCCCAAGGTTCACTATTTGGCAGACCCATTGCCCCGCAAAGGCTCACTATTTGGCAGTCCTATAGCCCCCCAAGGCTCACTATTTGGCAGCCCCATAGCCCCCAAGGCTCACTATTTGCAGCCCCATCGCCCCCAAAAGAATCACTATTTGGCAGCCCCATCACCCCCAAAAGAATCACTATTTGGCAGCCCCATCACCCCCAAAAGAATCACTATTTGGCAGCCCCATAGCCGCCTAAGGCTCACTATTTCGCAGCCGCTTCGCCCCCCAAGGCTCACTATTTGGCAGCCGCTTTGCCCCCCAAGGCTCACTATTTGGCAATCCCACAGCCCCCCAAGGCTCACTATTTGGCAGCCCCATCGCCCCCCAAGTTTCACTCTTTGGCAGCTCTATAGCCCCCCAAGGCTCACTATTTGGCAGTCGCTTCGCCTCCCAAGGTTCACCATTTGGCAGCCCCATCGCCCCCCAAGGCTCACTATTTGGCAGCCCCATAGCCCCCCAAGGCTCACTATTTGGAAGCCCCATAGCCCCCCAAGGCTCACTATTTCGCAGCCGCATAGCCCCACAAGGCTCACTATTTGGCAGCACCATCGCCCTGCAAAGGCTCACTATTTGGCAGCCTCATAGCCCCGAAAGACTCACTATTTGGCAGCTGCTTCGCCCCCCAAGGCTCAGTATTTGGCAGCCCAATGGCCCCCAAAGGCTTACTATTTGGCAGCCCCATAGACCCCAAGGCTCAATATTTGGCAGCCCCATGGCCCCTCTAAGGCTCACTATTTGGCAGCCCCATAGCTCGCCCAAGGCTCACTATTTGGCCCCCCATCGATCACAAGGCTCACTATTTGGCAGCCCCATCGCCCCGCAAAGGCTCACTATTTGGCAGCCCCATAGCCCCCCAAGGCTCACTATTTGGCAGCCACTTCGCCCCCCAAGGCTCACTATTTGGCAGCCCCATGGCCCCCCAAAGGCTCACTATTTGGCAGCCCCATCGCCCTGCAAAGGCTCACTATTTGGCAGCCCCATAGACCCCAAGGCTCACTATTTGGGACCCCCATAGTCCTATTTAGCTCACTATTTGGCAGCCCCATAGCACCTCAAGGCTCACTATTTGGCAGCCCCATCGACCCCAAGGCTCACTATTTGGCAGCCCCATCACCCCGCAAAGGATAACTATTTGGCAGCCCCATAGCCCCCCAAGGCTCACTATTTGGCAGCCCCATCGCCCCGCAAAGGATCACTATTTGGCAGCCCCATAGCCCCCCAAGGCTCACTCTTTGGCTGCCCCATCGCCCCCCGAGGCTCACTATTTGGCAGCCCCATAGCGCCCAAAGGCTCACTATTTGGCAGCCCCATGGCCCCCCAAGGCTTACTATTTGGCAGCCCCATAGTCCCCCAAGGCTCACTATTTGGCAGCCCCATAGACCCCAAGGCTCAATATTTGGCAGCCCTATAGCCCCCCAGGCTCACTATTTGGCAGCCCCATAGCTCGCCCAAGGCTCACTATTTGGCCCCTCATCGATCACAAGGCTCACTATTTGGCAGCCCCATCGCCCCGCAAAGGCTCACTATTTGGCAGCCCCATAGCCCCCCAAGGCTCACCATTTGGCAGCCCCATCGTCACCCATGGCTCACTATTTGGCAGCCACATAGCCCCCCAAAAGAATCACTATTTGGCAGCCCCATCGTCCCCAAAAGAATCACTATTTGGCAGCCGCTTCGCCCCCCAAGGTTCACTATTTGGCAGCCTCATAGCCCTACAATGCTCACTATTTGGCAGCCGCTTCGCCCCCAAGGTTCACTATTTGGCAGACCCATTGCCCCGCAAAGGTTCACTATTTGGCAGCCCCATAGCCCCCAGAGGCTCACTATTTGGCAGCCCCATAGCCCCCAAGGCTCACTATTTGCAGCCCCATCGCCCCCAAAAGAATCACTATTTGGCAGCCCCATCACCCCCAAAAGAATCACTATTTGGCACCCCCATAGCCCCCCAAGGCTCACTATTTGGCAGCCGCTTCGCCCCCTAAGGTTCACTATTTGGCAGCCCCATAGCCCTAAAAGGCTCACTATTTGGCAGCCCCATAGCCGCCCAAGTTTCACTATTTGGCAGCCCCATTGCCCCGCAAATGCTCACTATTTGGCAGCCCCATAGCCCCCCAAGGCTCACTATTTGGAAGCCCCATAGCCCCCCAAGGCTCACTATTTGGCAGCCCCATAGCCCCTCAAAGGCTCACTATTTGGCAGCCCCATCGCCCCCCAAGGCTCACTATTTTGCAGCCCCATCGCCCCGCAAAGGCTCACTATTTGGCAGCCCCATAGCCCCCAAAAGGCTCACTATTTGGCAGCCCCATAGCCCCCAAGGCTCACTATTTGCAGCCCCATCGCCCCCAAAAGAATCACTATTTGGCAGCCCCATCACCCCCAAAAGAATCACTATTTGGCAGCCCCATCACCCCCAAAAGAATCACTATTTGGCAGCCCCATAGCCGCCTAAGGCTCACTATTTCGCAGCCGCTTCGCCCCCCAAGGCTCACTATTTGGCAGCCGCTTTGCCCCCCAAGGCTCACTATTTGGCAATCCCACAGCCCCCCAAGGCTCACTATTTGGCAGCCCCATCGCCCCCCAAGTTTCACTCTTTGGCAGCTCTATAGCCCCCCAAGGCTCACTATTTGGCAGTCGCTTCGCCTCCCAAGGTTCACCATTTGGCAGCCCCATCGCCCCCCAAGGCTCACTATTTGGCAGCCCCATAGCCCCCCAAGGCTCACTATTTGGAAGCCCCATAGCCCCCCAAGGCTCACTATTTCGCAGCCGCATAGCCCCACAAGGCTCACTATTTGGCAGCACCATCGCCCTGCAAAGGCTCACTATTTGGCAGCCTCATAGCCCCGAAAGACTCACTATTTGGCAGCTGCTTCGCCCCCCAAGGCTCAGTATTTGGCAGCCCAATGGCCCCCAAAGGCTTACTATTTGGCAGCCCCATAGACCCCAAGGCTCAATATTTGGCAGCCCCATGGCCCCTCTAAGGCTCACTATTTGGCAGCCCCATAGCTCGCCCAAGGCTCACTATTTGGCCCCCCATCGATCACAAGGCTCACTATTTGGCAGCCCCATCGCCCCGCAAAGGCTCACTATTTGGCAGCCCCATAGCCCCCCAAGGCTCACTATTTGGCAGCCACTTCGCCCCCCAAGGCTCACTATTTGGCAGCCCCATGGCCCCCCAAAGGCTCACTATTTGGCAGCCCCATCGCCCTGCAAAGGCTCACTATTTGGCAGCCCCATAGACCCCAAGGCTCACTATTTGGGACCCCCATAGTCCTATTTAGCTCACTATTTGGCAGCCCCATAGCACCTCAAGGCTCACTATTTGGCAGCCCCATCGACCCCAAGGCTCACTATTTGGCAGCCCCATCACCCCGCAAAGGATAACTATTTGGCAGCCCCATAGCCCCCCAAGGCTCACTATTTGGCAGCCCCATCGCCCCGCAAAGGATCACTATTTGGCAGCCCCATAGCCCCCCAAGGCTCACTCTTTGGCTGCCCCATCGCCCCCCGAGGCTCACTATTTGGCAGCCCCATAGCGCCCAAAGGCTCACTATTTGGCAGCCCCATGGCCCCCCAAGGCTTACTATTTGGCAGCCCCATAGTCCCCCAAGGCTCACTATTTGGCAGCCCCATAGACCCCAAGGCTCAATATTTGGCAGCCCTATAGCCCCCCAGGCTCACTATTTGGCAGCCCCATAGCTCGCCCAAGGCTCACTATTTGGCCCCTCATCGATCACAAGGCTCACTATTTGGCAGCCCCATCGCCCCGCAAAGGCTCACTATTTGGCAGCCCCATAGCCCCCCAAGGCTCACCATTTGGCAGCCCCATCGTCACCCATGGCTCACTATTTGGCAGCCACATAGCCCCCCAAAAGAATCACTATTTGGCAGCCCCATCGTCCCCAAAAGAATCACTATTTGGCAGCCGCTTCGCCCCCCAAGGTTCACTATTTGGCAGCCTCATAGCCCTACAATGCTCACTATTTGGCAGCCGCTTCGCCCCCAAGGTTCACTATTTGGCAGACCCATTGCCCCGCAAAGGTTCACTATTTGGCAGCCCCATAGCCCCCAGAGGCTCACTATTTGGCAGCCCCATAGCCCCCAAGGCTCACTATTTGCAGCCCCATCGCCCCCAAAAGAATCACTATTTGGCAGCCCCATCACCCCCAAAAGAATCACTATTTGGCACCCCCATAGCCCCCCAAGGCTCACTATTTGGCAGCCGCTTCGCCCCCTAAGGTTCACTATTTGGCAGCCCCATAGCCCTAAAAGGCTCACTATTTGGCAGCCCCATAGCCGCCCAAGTTTCACTATTTGGCAGCCCCATTGCCCCGCAAATGCTCACTATTTGGCAGCCCCATAGCCCCCCAAGGCTCACTATTTGGAAGCCCCATAGCCCCCCAAGGCTCACTATTTGGCAGCCCCATAGCCCCTCAAAGGCTCACTATTTGGCAGCCCCATCGCCCCCCAAGGCTCACTATTTTGCAGCCCCATCGCCCCGCAAAGGCTCACTATTTGGCAGCCCCATAGCCCCCAAAAGGCTCACTATTTGGCTGCCCCATAGTTCCCAAAGGCTCACTATTTGGCAGCCCCATCGCCCCGCAAAGGCTCACTATTTGGCAGCCCCATAGCCTTTCCAAGGCTCACTATTTGGCAGCCGCTTCGCCCCCCAAGGCTTACTATTTGGCAGCCCCATAGCCCCCCAAAGGGTCACTATTTGGCAGCCCCTTAGCCCCCCAAGGATCACTATTTGGCAGCCCCACAGACCCCGAGGCTCACTTTTTGGCAGCCCTATCGCCCTGCAAAGGTTCACCATTTGGCAGCCCCATCGCCCCCCAAGGCTCACTATTTGGCAGCCTTATAGCCCCCCAAGGCTCACTATTTGGCAGCCCCATAGCCCCCCAAGGCTCACTATTTGGCAGCCGCATAGCCCCCCAAGGCTCACTATTTGGCAGCCGCATAGCCCCCCAAGGCTCACTATTTGGCAGCCCCATAGCTCGCCCAAGGCTCACTATTTGGCCCCCCATCGATCACATGGCTCACTATTTGGCAGCCCCATCGCCCCGCAAAGGCTCACTATTTGGCAGCCCCATAGCCCCCCTAGGCTCACTATTTGGCAGCCGCTTTCCCCCCCAAGGCTCACTATTTGGCAGACCCATAGCCCCCCAAGGCTCACTATTTGGCAGCCCCATCGCCCCCCAAGGTTCACTATTTGGCAGCCCTATAGCCTCCCACAGGCTCACTATTTGGCAGCCGCTTCGCCCCCCAAGGTTCACCATTTGGCAGCCCCATCGCCACCCAAGGCTCACTATTTGGCAGCCTTATACCCCCCCAAGGCTCACTATTTGGCAGCCCCATAGCCCCTCAAGGCTCACTATTTGGCAGCCACATAGCCCCCCAAAAGAATCACTATTTGGCAGCCCCATCGTCCCCAAAAGAATCACTATTTGGCAGCCTCATAGCCCCGCAGAGGCTCACTATTTGGCAGCCGCTTCGCCCCCCAAGGTTCACTATTTGGCAGCCCCATAGCCCTACAATGCTCACTATTTGGCAGCCGCTTCACCCCCAAGGTTCACTATTTGGCAGACCCATTGCCCCTCAAAGGCTCACTATTTGGCAGTCCTATAGCCCCCCAAGGCTCACTATTTGGCAGCCCCATAGCCCCCAAGGCTCACTATTTGCAGCCCCATCGCCCCCAAAAGAATCACTATTTGGCAGCCCCATCACCCCCAAAAGAATCACTATTTGGCAGCCCCATCACCCCCAAAAGAATCACTATTTGGCAGCCCCATAGCCGCCTAAGGCTCACTATTTCGCAGCCGCTTCGCCCCCCAAGGCTCACTATTTGGCAGCCGCTTTGCCCCCCAAGGCTCACTATTTGGCAATCCCACAGCCCCCCAAGGCTCACTATTTGGCAGCCCCATCGCCCCCCAAGTTTCACTCTTTGGCAGCTCTATAGCCCCCCAAGGCTCACTATTTGGCAGTCGCTTCGCCTCCCAAGGTTCACCATTTGGCAGCCCCATCGCCCCCCAAGGCTCACTATTTGGCAGCCCCATAGCCCCCCAAGGCTCACTATTTGGAAGCCCCATAGCCCCCCAAGGCTCACTATTTCGCAGCCGCATAGCCCCACAAGGCTCACTATTTGGCAGCACCATCGCCCTGCAAAGGCTCACTATTTGGCAGCCTCATAGCCCCGAAAGACTCACTATTTGGCAGCTGCTTCGCCCCCCAAGGCTCAGTATTTGGCAGCCCAATGGCCCCCAAAGGCTTACTATTTGGCAGCCCCATAGACCCCAAGGCTCAATATTTGGCAGCCCCATGGCCCCTCTAAGGCTCACTATTTGGCAGCCCCATAGCTCGCCCAAGGCTCACTATTTGGCCCCCCATCGATCACAAGGCTCACTATTTGGCAGCCCCATCGCCCCGCAAAGGCTCACTATTTGGCAGCCCCATAGCCCCCCAAGGCTCACTATTTGGCAGCCACTTCGCCCCCCAAGGCTCACTATTTGGCAGCCCCATGGCCCCCCAAAGGCTCACTATTTGGCAGCCCCATCGCCCTGCAAAGGCTCACTATTTGGCAGCCCCATAGACCCCAAGGCTCACTATTTGGGACCCCCATAGTCCTATTTAGCTCACTATTTGGCAGCCCCATAGCACCTCAAGGCTCACTATTTGGCAGCCCCATCACCCCGCAAAGGATAACTATTTGGCAGCCCCATAGCCCCCCAAGGCTCACTATTTGGCAGCCCCATCGACCCCAAGGCTCACTATTTGGCAGCCCCATCACCCCGCAAAGGATAACTATTTGGCAGCCCCATAGCCCCCCAAGGCTCACTATTTGGCAGCCCCATCGCCCCGCAAAGGATCACTATTTGGCAGCCCCATAGCCCCCCAAGGCTCACTCTTTGGCTGCCCCATCGCCCCCCGAGGCTCACTATTTGGCAGCCCCATAGCGCCCAAAGGCTCACTATTTGGCAGCCCCATAGCCCCGCAAAGGCTCACTATTTGGCAGCCCCATAGCCCCCCAAGGCTCACTATTTGGCAGCCCCATCGCCCCGCAAAGGCTCACTATTTGGCAGCCCCATAGCCCCCAAAAGGCTCACTATTTGGTAGCCCCATAGCCCCCAAAGGCTCACTATTTGGCAGGCCCATCGCCCCACAAAGGCTCACTATTTGGCAACACCATAGCCCCTTAAGGCTCACTATTTGGCAGCCCCATAGCCCGTCCAAGGCTCACTATTTGGCAGCACCATCGACCCCAAGGCTCACTATTTGGCAGCCCCATCGCCCCTCAAAGGCTCACTATTTGGCAGCCCCATCGCCCCCCAAGGCTCACTATTTGGCAGCCTTGTAGCCCCCCAAGGCTCACTATTTGGCAGCCCCATAGCCCCCCAAGGCTCACTCTTTGGCAGCCTTGTAGCCCCCCAAGGCTCACTATTTGGCAGCCCCATAGCCCCCAAAGGCTCACTATTTGGCAGCCCCATCGCTCCGCACAGGCTCAGTATTTGGCAGCAGCATAGCCCCCCAAGGCTGACTATTTGGCAGCCCCATAGCTCCCCAAGGCTCACTATTTGGCAGCCCCATAGACCCCAAGACTCAATATTTGGCAGCCCTATAGCCCCCCAGGCTCACTATTTGGCAGCCCCATAGCCCGCCCAAGGCTCACTATTTAGCAGCCGCTTCGCCCCACAAGGCTCACTATTTGGCAGCCCCATGGCGCCCCAAACGCTTACTATTTGGCAGCCCCATAGCCCCCACAGGCTCACTATTTGGCAGCCCCAAAGCCCGCCCAAGGCTCACTATTTGGCAGCCCCATCGACCACACGGCTCACTATTTGGCAGCCCCATCGCCCTGCAAAAGCTCACTATTTGGCAGCCCCATAGCCACCCCAGGCTCACTATTTGGCAGCCGCTTTGCCCCCCAAGGCTGACTATTTGGCAGCCCCATAGCCCTACAAGGCTCACTATTTGGCAGCCCCATCGCCGCCCAAGGTTCACTATTTGGCAGCCCTATAGCCCCCCAAAGGCTCACTATTTGGCAGCCACATAGCCCCCCAAGGTTCACCATTTGGCAGCCCCATCGCCCCCCAAGGCTCACTATTTGGCAGTCTTATAGCCCCCAAAAGGCTCACTATTTGGCAGCCTCATAGCCCCCTAAGACTCACTATTTGGCAGTCGCTTCGCCCCCCAAGGCTCGATATTTGGCAGCCCCATGGCCCCCAAAGGCTTACTATTTGGCAGCCCCATAGCCCCCCAAGGCTCACTATTTGGCAGCCGCATAGACCCCAAGGCTCAATATTTGGCAGCCCTATAGCCCCCTAGGCTCACTATTTGGCAGCCCCATAGCTCGCCCAAGGCTCACTATTTGGCCCCTCATCGATCACAAGGCTCACTATTTGGCAGCCCCATCGCCCCGCAAAGGCTCACTATTTGGCAGCCCCATAGTCCCCCAAGGTTCACCATTTTGCAGCCCCATTGTCACCCATGGCTCACTATTTGGCAGCCTTATAGCCCCCCAAAGGCTCACTATTTGGCAGCCCCATAGCCCACCAAGGCTAACTATTTGGCAGCCCCATTGCCACCTAAGGCTCACTATGTGGGACTCCCATAGTCCTATATAGCTCACTATTTGGCAGCCCCATTGCCCCCCAAGGCACACTCTTTGGCAGCCCCATAGCCCCCCAAGGGTCACACTTTGGCAGCCCCATAGCCCCCAAAGGCACACTCTTTGGCAGCCCCATAGCCCCCAAAGGCACACTCTTTGGCAGCCCCATAGCCCCCCAAGGCTCACTTTTTGGCAGCCGCTTCGCCCGAAAGGCTCACTATTTGGCAGCCCCATAGCCCCCCAAGGCTCACTATTTGGCAGCCCCATCGCCCACAACAGGCTCATTATTTGGCAGCCCCTTAGCCCCCCAAGGCTCACTATTTGGCAGCCGCTTCCCCATTGAAGGTTCACTTTTTGGCAGCCCCATAGCCCCCCAAGGCTCACTATTTGGCAGCCCCATAGCCCCCCAAGGCTCACTATTTGGCAGCCTTATAGCCCACCAAAGGCTCACTATTTGGCAGCCCCATAGCCTGATAAGGCTCACTATTTGGCAGCCCCATAGCCCCCCAAGGCTCACTATTTGGCAGCCCCATCGCCCCGCAAAGGCTCACTATTTGGCAGCCTCATAGCCCCCCAAGGCTCACTATTTAGCAGCCCCATCGCCCCCATAGGCTCACTATTTGGCAGCCCCATAGCACCCCCAAGGCTCACTATTTGGCAGCCTTATAGCCCCTCAAGGTACACTATTTGGCAGCCCCAAAGCCCCCCCAGTCTCACTATTTGGCAGCCCCATCGCCACCTAAGGCTCACTATTTGGGACCCCCATAGTCCTATTTAGATCACTATTTGGCAGCCCCATCGCCCCCCAAGGCACACTATTTGGCAGCCCCATAGCCCCCCAAGGGTCACACTTTGGCAGCCCCATAGCCCCTCAAGGCTCACTATTTGGCAGCCCCATTGCCCGCAAGGCACACTATTTGGCAGCCCCATAGCCCCCCCAGGCTCAATATTTGGCAGCCCCATAGTCCTCCAAGGCTCACTATTTGGCAGCCCCATAGCCCCCCAAGGCTCACTATTTGGCAGCCGCTTCGCCCCCCTAGGTTCACTATTTGGCAGCCTTATTGCCCCCTCAAGGCTCACTATTTGGCAGCCTTATAGCCCCCCAAGGCTCATTATTTTGTAGCCCCATACCCCCTCAAGGCTCACTATTTGGCAGCCGCTTTGTCCCACAAAGCTCACTATTTGGCAGCCCCATGGCCCCCACAGGCTCACTATTTGGCAGCGCGATAGCTTCCCGAGGCTCACTATTTGGAAGCCCCATAGCCCCCCCAAAAAACTCACTATTTGGCAGCCCCATCGCCCCCCAAGGCTTACTATTTGGCAGCCCCATCACCTGCAAAGGCTCACTATTTGGCAGCCCCATAGCCCCCCAGAGGCTCACTATTTGGCAGACCCACAGCCCCCCAAGGCTCAGTATTTGGCAGCCGCTTCGCCCTCCAACGTTCACTATTTGGCAGCCGCTTCGCCCTCCATGGCTCACTATTTCGCAGTCTTATACCCCCCTAAGGCTCAGTATTTGGCAGCCCCATGGCCCCAAGGCTAACTATTTGGCAGCCCCATTGCCCACCAAGGCTCACTATTTGGCAGCCTTATAGCCCCCCAAGGCTCACTATTTGGCAGCCCCATAGCCACCCAAGGCTCACTATTTGGCAGCCCCATTGCCCCCCAAGGCACACTATTTGGCAGCCGCATAGCCCCCCAAGGGTCACACTTTGGCAGCCCCATAGCCCCCAAAGGCACACTCTTTGGCAGCCCCATAGACCCCTAGGCTCACTATTTGGCAGCCCCATAGCCCCCCACGGCTCACTATTTGGCAGCCGCTTCGCCCGAAAGGCTCACTATTTGGCAGCCCCATAGCCCCCCAAAACTCACTATTTGGCAGCCCCATCGCCCACAAAAGGATCATTATTTGGCAGCCCCATAGCCCCCCAAGGCTCACTATTTGGCAGCCGCTTCCCCCCTGAAGGTTCACTATTTGGCAGCCCCATAGCCCCCCAAGGCTCACTATTTGGCAGCCCCATAGCCCCCAAAAGAATCACTATTTGGCAGCCCCATAGCCCTCCAAGGCTCACTATTTGGCAGCCCCATAGCCCCCCAAGGCTCACTATTTGGCAGCCTTATAGCCCACCAAAGGCTCACTATTTGGCAGCCCCATAGCCTGCCAAGGCTCACTATTTGGCAGCCTTATAGCCCACCAAAGGCTCACTATTTGGCAGCCCCATAGCCTTCCAAGGCTCACTCTTTGGCAGCCCCATCGCCCCCATAGGCTCACTATTTGGCAGCCCCATAGCCCGCCCAAGGCTCACTATTTGGCAGCCCCATAGACCACACGGCTCACTATTTGGCAGCCGAATCACCCGCAAAGGCTCACTATTTGGCAGCCCCATAGCCCGCCCAAGGCTCACTATTTGGCAGCCCCATCGACCACAAGGCTCACTATTTGGCAGCCCCATTGCCCCCCCAGGCTCACTATTTGGCAGCCCCATAGCCCCCCAAAGCTCACTATTTGGCAGCCGCTTTACCCCCCAAGGCTCACTATTTGGCAGCCCCATAGCCCCTCAAGGTTCACTATTTGGCAGCCCTATAGCCCCCCAAGGCTCACTATTTGGCAGCCGCTTCGCCCCTCAAAGGCTCACTATTTGGCAGCCCCATCGCCCTGCAAAGGCTCACTATTTGGCAGCCTCATAGCCCCCCAAGGCTCATTATTTGGTAGCCCCATATCCCCTCAAGGCTCACTATTTGGCAGCCGCTTCGCCCCACAAAGCTCACTATTTGGCAGCCCCATGGCCCCCACATGCTCACAATTTGGCAGCCCGATAGCTTCCCGAGGCTCACTATTTGGCAGCCCCATAGCCCCCCCAAAAGGCTCACTATTTGGCAGCCCCATCGCCCCCCAAGGCTTACTATTTGGCAGCCCCATCACCTGCAAAGGCTCACTATTTGGCAGCCCCATAGCCCCCCAGAGGCTCACTATTTGGCAGACCCACAGCCCCCCAAGGCTCAGTATTTGGCAGCCGCTTCGCCCTCCAACGTTCACTATTTGGCAGCCGCTTCGCCCTCCATGGCTCACTATTTCGCAGCCTTATAGCCCCCTAAGGCTCAGTATTTGGCAGCCCCATGGCCCCAAGGCTAACTATTTGGCAGCCCCATTGCCCCCCAAGGCTCACTATTTGGCAGCCTTATAGCCCCCCAAGGCTCACTATTTGAGACCCCCATAGTCGTATTTGGATCACTATTTGGCAGCCCCATAGCCCCTCAAGGCTCACTATTTGGGAGCCCCATTGCCCCCCCAGGCTCATTATTTGGCAGCCCCATAGCCCCTCAAGGTTCACTGTATGGCAGCCCCATAGCCCCTCAAGGCTCACTATTTGGCAGCCGCTTCGCCCCACAAGGTTCACTATTTGGCAGCCTTATTGCCCCCCAAGGCTCAGTATTTGGTAGCCTTATAGCCGCCCAAATGCTCACTATTTGGCAGCCCCATACCCCCTCAAGGCTCACTATTTGGCAGCAGCTTCGCCCTCAAAGGCTCACTATTTGGCAGCCTTATGGCCACCACAGGCTCACTATTTGGCAGCCCGATAGCTTCCCGAGGCTCACTATTTGGCAGCCCCATAGCCCCCCCAAAAGGCTCACTATTTCGCAGCCCCATCGCCCCCCAAGGCTCACTATTTGGCAGCCCCATCACCCGCAAAGGCTCACTATTTGGCAGCCCCATAGCCCCCCAGAGGCTCACTATTTGGCAGCCCCATAGCCCCCCAAGGCTCAGTATTTGGCAGCGGCTTTGCCCCCCAAGGTTCACTATTTGGCAGCCCCATAGCCCCCCCAGGCTCACTATTTGGCAGCCCCATAGCCCACCAAGGCTAACTATTTGGCAGCCCCATTGCCACCTAAGGCTCACTATTTGGGACTCCCATAGTCTTATATAGATCACTATTTGGCAGCCCCATTGCCCCCCAAGGCACACTATTTGGCAGCCGCATAGCCCCCCAAGGGTCACTATTTGGCAGCCCCATAGCCCCCAAAGGCACACTCTTTGGCAGCCCCATAGACCCCAAGGCTCACTATTTGGCAGCCCCATAGCCCCCCCAGGCTCAATATTTGGCAGCCCCATAGTCCTCCAAGGCTCACTATTTGGCAGCCCCATAGCCCCTCAAGGCTCACTATTTGGCAGCCCCATCGCCCACAAAAGGCTCATTATTTGGCAGCCCCATAGCCCCCCAAGGCTCACTATTTGGCAGCCGCTTCCCCCCCAAAGGTTCACTATTTGGCAGCCCCATAGCCCCCCAAGGCTCACTATTTGGCAGCCCCATAGCCCCCAAAAGAATCACTATTTGGCAGCCCCATAGCCCTCCAAGGCTCACTATTTGGCAGCCCCATAGCCCCCCAAGGCTCACTATTTGGCAGCCTTATAGCCCACTAAAGGCTCACTATTTGGCAGCCCCATAGCCCCCCAAGGCTCACTATTTGGCAGCCCCATCGCCCCGCAAAGGCTCACTATTTGGAAGCCGCTTCGCCCCCCAAGGCTCACTATTTTGCAGTCCCATTGCCCCCCAAGGCTCACTATTTGGCAGTCCCATAGCCCCCCCACGC
Organism: Streptopelia decaocto; assembly: GCF_964273445.1. Lineage (NCBI taxonomy): Eukaryota > Metazoa > Chordata > Aves > Columbiformes > Columbidae > Streptopelia > Streptopelia decaocto. The sequence continues at coordinate 7,625 of NW_028115282.1, read as the reverse complement.
TCACTATTTGGCAGCCTCTTCGCCCCCCCAGGCTCACTATTTGGCAGCCACATAGCCTTCCCAAGGCTCACTATTTCGCAGCCCCATAGCTTCCCAAGGCTCACTATTTGGCAGCCCCATAGCCCACCAAGGCTAACTATTTGGCAGCCCCATTGCCACCTAAGGCTCACTATTTGGGACTCCCATAGTCTTATATAGCTCACTATTTGGCAGCCCCATTGCCCCCCAAGGCACACTATTTGGCAGCCGCATAGCCCCCCAAGGGTCACACTTTGGCAGCCCCATAGCCCCCAAAGGCACACACTTTGGCAGCCCCATAGACCCCAAGGCTCACTATTTGGCAGCCCCATAGCCCCCCAAGGCTCACTTTTTGGCAGCCCCTTTGCCCGAAAGGCTCACTATTTGGCAGCCCCATAGCCCCCCAAGGCTCACTATTTGGCAGCCCCATCGCCCACAAAAGCCTCATTATTTGGCAGCCCCATAGCCCCCCAAGGCTCACTATTTGGCAGCCGCTTCCCCCCCGAAGGTTCACTATTTGGCAGCCCCATAGCCCCCCAAGGCTCACTATTTGGCAGCCCCATAGCCCCCAAAACAATCACTATTTGGCAGCCCCATAGCCCTCCAAGGCTCACTATTTGGCAGCCCAATAGCCCCCCAAGGCTCACTATTTGGCAGCCTTATAGCCCACCAAAGGCTCACTATTTGGCAGCCCCATAGAATGCCAAGGCTCACTATTTGGCAGCCCCATCGCCCCCAAGGCTCACTATTTGGCAGCCCCATCGCCCCGGAAAGGCTCACTATTTGGCAGCCTCAAAGCCCCCCAAGGCTCACTCTTTGGCAGCCCCATCGCCCCCATAGGCTCACTATTTGGCAGCCCCATAGCACCCGCAAGGCTCACTATTTGGCAGCCTTATAGCCCCCCAAGGTACACTATTTGGCAGCCCCAAAGCCCCCCAAGGCTCACTATTTGGCAGCCCCATCGCCACGTAAGGCTCACTATTTGGGACCCCCATAGTCCTATTTAGATCACTATTTTGCAGCCCCATCGCCACCGAAGGCTCACTATTTGGCAGCCCCATTGCCCGCAAGGCACACTATTTGGCAGCTCCATAGCCCCCCCAGGATCACTATTTGGCAGCCCAATCTCCTCCCAAGGCTCACTATTTGGCAGCTGCTTCGCCCCCCAAGGCTCACTATTTGGCAGCCCCATGGCCCCTCTAAGGCTCACTATTTGGCAGCCCCATCGCCCCCCAAGGCTCACTATTTGGCAGCCCCATAGCCCCCCCAAAGGCTCACTATTTGGCAGTCGCTTCGCCCCCCAAGGCTCACTATTTGGCAGCCCCATTACCCGCAACGGCTCACTAATTGGCAGCCCCATAGCCCCCCAGAGGCTCACTATTTTGCAGCCCCATCACCACCTAAGTCTCACTATTTGGCTGCCCCATAGTCCTATTTAGCTCACTATTTGGCAGCCCCATAGCCCTTCAAGGCTCAGTATTTAGCAGCCTCATTGCCCCCCCAGGGTCTCTTTGGCAGCCCCTTTGCCCCCATAGGCTCACAATTTGGCAGCCCCATAGCCCCCCAAGCCTCACTATTTGGTAGCACCATCGCCACGCAAAGCTCACTATTTGGCAGCCCCATAGCCCCCCAAGGCCAACTATTTGGCAGCCCCATCGCCACCTAAGGCTCACTATTTGGGACCCCCATAGTCCTACTTGGTTCACTATTTGGCAGCCCCATAGCCCCTCAAGGCTCACTATTTGGCAGCCCCATTGCCCTCAAGGCACAATATTTGGCAGCCCCATAGCCCCCCCAGGCTCAATATTTGGCAGCCCCATAGGCCGCAAGGTTCACTATTTGGCAGCCTTATTGCCCTCCAAGGCTCACTATTTGGCAGCCTTATAGCCCCCCAAGACTCACTATTTGGCAGCCTTATACCCCCTCAAGGCTCACTATTTGGCAGCAGCTTAGCCCCAAAGGCTCACTATTTGGCAGACACATGGCCCCTACAGGCTCACTATTTGGCAACCCGATAGCTTCCCGAGGCTCACTATTTGGCAGCCCCATCGCCCCCCAAGGCTCACTATTTGGCAGCACCATCACCCGCAAAGCCTCACTATTTGGCAGCCCCATAGCCCCCCAGAGGCTCACTATTTGGCAGCCTCATAGCCCCGCAAGGCTCAGTATTTGGCAGCCGCTTCGCCCCCCAAGGTTCACTATTTGGCAGCCTCTTCGCCCTCCATGGCTCACTATTTCGCAGCCTTATAGCCCCCTAAGGCTCAGTATTTGGCAGCCCCATAGCCCCCAAAAGGCTCACTATTTGGCAGCCCCATAGCCTCCCAAGGCTAACTATTTGGCAGCCTTATAGCCCCAAGGCTCACTATTTGGCAGCCCCATAGCCCCCCAAGGCTCACTATTTGGCAGCGCCATCGCCACCTAAGGCTCACTATTTGGCAACCCCATTGCCCTCAAGGCACACTATTTGGCAGCCCCATTGCCCTCAAGGCATACTATTTTGCAGCCCCATAGCCCCCTCAGGCTCACTATTTGGCAGTCCCATCTCCCCCCTAGGCTCACTATTTGGCAGCCGCTTCGCACAGCAAAGGCTCACTATTTGGCAGCCCCATGGCCCCTCTAAGGCTCACTATTTGGCAGTCCCATTGCCCCCCGAGGCTCACTATTTGGCAGCCCCATCGCCCCAAAAAGGCTCAGTATTTGGCAGCCGCCTCGCCCCCCAAGCCTCACTATTTGGCAGCCCCATCGCCCCCCAAAGGCTCACTATTTGGCAGCCGCTTCGCCCCCCAAGGCTCACTATTTGGCAGCCCCATCGCCACCTAAGGCTCCCTATTTGGCTGCCCCATAGTCCTATTTAGCTCACTATTTGGCAGCCCCATAGCCCTTCAAGGCTCACTATTTAGCAGCCTCATTGCCCCCCCAGGGTCACTATTTGGCAGCCCCATTGCCCCTATAGGCTCACTATTTGGCAGCCCCATAGCCCCCCAAGCCTCACTATTTGGCAGCACCATCGCCCCTCTAGGCTCACTATTTGGCAGCCCCATCACCCTGAAAGGCTCTCTATTTGGCAGCCCCATAGCCACCTAAGGCTCACTATTTGGGACCCCCATAGTCCTACTTGGATCACTATTTGGCAGCCCCGTAGCCCCTCAAAAATCACAATTTGGCACCCCCATTGCCCTCAAGGCACACTATTTGGCAGCCCCGTAGCCCCCCCAGGCTCAATATTTGGCAGCCCCATAGCCCCCCAAGGTTCACTATTTGGCAGCCCCATAGGCCCCCAAGGCTCACTATTTGGCAGCCGCTTTCGCCCCCCAAGGTTCACTATTTGGCAGCCGCTTCGCCCTCCATGGCTCACTATTTCGCAGCCTTATAGCCCCCTAAGGCTCAGTATTTGGCAGCCCTATAGACCCCAAGGCTCACTATTTGCCAGCCCCATAGCCCCCCAAGGCTCACTATTTGGCAGCCCCAACGCCCTGCAAAGGCTCAGTATTTGGCAGCCGCTTTGCCCTCAAGGCTCACTATTTGGCAGCCCCATTGCCCCCCAAGGATCACTATTTGGCAGCACCATAGCCCTTCAAGGCTCACTATATGGCAGCCTCTTCGCCCCCCGAGGCTCACTATTTGGCAGCCACATAGACCCCCAGAGTCTCACTATTTGGCAGCCCCATCGCCCCCCAAAGGCTCACTATTTCGCAGCCCCCTAGCCCCCCAAGTCTCACTATTTGGCAGCCCCATAGCCCACCAAGTCTAACTATTTGGCAGCCCCATCACCACCTAAGGCTCACTATTTGGGACCCCCATAGTCCTATTTAGATCTCTATTTGGCAGCCCCATTGCCCCCCAAGGCACACTATTTGGCAGCCCCAATGCCCCCCAAGGCTCACTATTTGGCAGCCCCATAGCCCCCCAAGGCTCACACTTTGGCAGCCCCATAGCCCCCAAAGGCACACTCTTTGGCAGCCCCATAGACCCAAAGGCTCACTATTTGGCAGCCGCTTCGATCGAAAGGCTCACTATTTGTCAGCCCCATAGCCCCCCAAGGCTCACTATTTGGCAGCCCCATCACCCCCAAAAGGCTCACTATTTGGCAGCCCCATAGCCCCCCAAAGCTCACTATTCGGCAGCCGCTTCGCCCCCCAAGGTTCACTATTTGGCAGCCGGATAGCCCCCCAAGGCTCACTATTTGGCAGCCCCATCGCCCCGCAAAGGCTCACTATTTGGCAGCCTTATAGCCTCCCAAGGCTCACTTTTTGGCAGCCCCATAGCCTGCCAAGGCTCACTATTTGGGAGCCCCATAGCCCCCCAAGCCTCACTATTTGGCAGCCCCATCGCCCCACAAAGGCTCACTATTTGGCAGCCTCATAGCCCCCCAAGGCTCACTATTTGGCAGCCCCATGGCCCTTCCAAGGCTCACTATTTGGCAGCCCCATCGCCCCCCAAGGCTCAGTATTTGGCAGCCTTATAGCCCCCCAAGGTACACTATTTGGCAACCCCAAAGCCCCCCAAGGCTCACTATTTGGCAGCCCCATAGCACCCGCAAGGCTCACTATTTGGCAGCCTTATAGCCCCCCAAGGTACACTATTTGGCAGCCCCAAAGCCCCCCAAGGCTCACTATTTGGCAGCCCCATCGCCACGTAAGGCTCACTATTTGGGACCCCCATAGTCCTATTTAGATCACTATTTTGCAGCCCCATCGCCACCGAAGGCTCACTATTTGGCAGCCCCATTGCCCGCAAGGCACACTATTTGGCAGCTCCATAGCCCCCCCAGGATCACTATTTGGCAGCCCAATCTCCTCCCAAGGCTCACTATTTGGCAGCTGCTTCGCCCCCCAAGGCTCACTATTTGGCAGCCCCATGGCCCCTCTAAGGCTCACTATTTGGCAGCCCCATCGCCCCCCAAGGCTCACTATTTGGCAGCCCCATAGCCCCCCCAAGGCTCACTATTTGGCAGTCGCTTCGCCCCCCAAGGCTCACTATTTGGCAGCCCCATTACCCGCAACGGCTCACTAATTGGCAGCCCCATAGCCCCCCAGAGGCTCACTATTTTGCAGCCCCATCACCACCTAAGTCTCACTATTTGGCTGCCCCATAGTCCTATTTAGCTCACTATTTGGCAGCCCCATAGCCCTTCAAGGCTCAGTATTTAGCAGCCTCATTGCCCCCCCAGGGTCTCTTTGGCAGCCCCTTTGCCCCCATAGGCTCACAATTTGGCAGCCCCATAGCCCCCCAAGCCTCACTATTTGGTAGCACCATCGCCCCTCTAGGCTCACTATTTGGCAGCCCCATAGCCCCCCCAAGGCCAACTATTTGGCAGCCCCATCGCCACCTAAGGCTCACTATTTGGGACCCCCATAGTCCTACTTGGTTCACTATTTGGCAGCGCCATAGCCCCTCAAGGCTCACTATTTGGCAGCCCCATTGCCCTCAAGGCACAATATTTGGCAGCCCCATAGCCCCCCCAGGCTCAATATTTGGCAGCCCCATAGCCCCGCAAGGTTCACTATTTGGCAGCCTTATTGCCCCCCAAGGCTCACTATTTGGCAGCCTTATAGCCCCCTCAAGACTCACTATTTGGCAGCCTTATACCCCCTCAAGGCTCACTATTTGGCAGCAGCTTAGCCCCAAAGGCTCACTATTTGGCAGACACATGGCCCCTACAGGCTCACTATTTGGCAACCCGATAGCTTCCCGAGGCTCACTATTTGGCAGCCCCATAGCCCCCCCACAAGGCTCACTATTTGGCAGCCCCATCGCCCCCCAAGGCTCACTATTTGGCAGCACCATCACCCGCAAAGCCTCACTATTTGGCAGCCCCATAGCCCCCCAGAGGCTCACTATTTGGCAGCCTCATAGCCCCGCAAGGCTCAGTATTTGGCAGCCGCTTCGCCCCCCAAGGTTCACTATTTGGCAGCCTCTTCGCCCTCCATGGCTCACTATTTCGCAGCCTTATAGCCCCCTAAGGCTCAGTATTTGGCAGCCCATAGCCCCCAAAAGGCTCACTATTTGGCAGCCCCATAGCCTCCCAAGGCTAACTATTTGGCAGCCTTATAGCCCCAAGGCTCACTATTTGGCAGCCCATAGCCCCCCAAGGCTCACTATTTGGCAGCGCCATCGCCACCTAAGCTCACTATTTGGCAACCCCATTGCCCTCAAGGCACACTATTTGGCAGCCCCATTGCCCTCAAGGCATACTATTTTGCAGCCCCATAGCCCCCTCGGCTCACTATTTGGCAGTCCCATCTCCCCCCTAGGCTCACTATTTGGCAGCCGCTTCGCACAGCAAAGGCTCACTATTTGGCAGCCCCATGGCCCCTCTAAGGCTCACTATTTGGCAGTCCCATTGCCCCCCGAGGCTCACTATTTGGCAGCCCCATCGCCCCAAAAAAGGGCTCAGTATTTGGCAGCCGCCTCGCCCCCCAAGCCTCACTATTTGGCAGCCCCATCGCCCCCCAAAGGTACACTATTTGGCAGCCGCTTCGCCCCCCAAGGCTCACTATTTGGCAGCCCCATCGCCACCTAAGGCTCCTATTTGGCTGCCCCATAGTCCTATTTAGCTCACTATTGGCAGCCCCATAGCCCTTCAAGGCTCACTATTTAGCAGCCTCATTGCCCCCCCAGGGTCACTATTTGGCAGCCCCATTGCCCTATAGGCTCACTATTTGGCAGCCCCATAGCCCCCCAAGCCTCACTATTTGGCAGCACCATCGCCCTCTAGGCTCACTATTTGGCAGCCCCATCACCCTGAAAGGCTCTCTATTTGGCAGCCCCATAGCCACCTAAGGCTTACTATTTGGGACCCCCCCATAGTCCTACTTGGATCACTATTTGGCAGCCCCGTAGCCCCTCAAAAATCACAATTTGGCACCCCCATTGCCCTCAAGGCACACTATTTGGCAGCCCCGTAGCCCCCCCAGGCTCAATATTTGGCAGCCCCATAGCCCCCCAAGGTTCACTATTTGGCAGCCCCATAGGCCCCCAAGGCTCACTATTTGGCAGCCGCTTTCGCCCCCCAAGGTTCACTATTTGGCAGCCGCTTCGCCCTCCATGGCTCACTATTTCGCAGCCTTATAGGCCCCCTAAGGCTCAGTATTTGGCAGCCCTATAGACCCAAAGGCTCACTATTTGCCAGCCCCATAGCCCCCCAAGGCTCACTATTTGGCAGCCCCAACGCCCTGCAAAGGCTCAGTATTTGGCAGCCGCTTTGCCCCCAAGGCTCACTATTTGGCAGCCCCATTGCCCCCCAAGGATCACTATTTGGCAGCACCATAGCCCTTCAAGGCTCACTATATGGCAGCCTCTTCGCCCCCCGAGGCTCACTATTTGGCAGCCACATAGACCCCCAGAGTCTCACTATTTGGCAGCCCCATCGCCCCCCAAAGGCTCACTATTTCGCAGCCCCCTAGCCCCCCAAGTCTCACTATTTGGCAGCCCCATAGCCCACCAAGTCTAACTATTTGGCAGCCCCATCACCACCTAAGGCTCACTATTTGGGACCCCCATAGTCCTATTTAGATCTCTATTTGGCAGCCCCATTGCCCCCAAGGCACACTATTTGGCAGCCCCAATGCCCCCCAAGGCTCACTATTTGGCAGCCCCATAGCCCC
>NW_028115283.1:0-29789 GCF_964273445.1 Streptopelia decaocto | reverse complement strand
GAATGAATGGAAGAATTGGGACAAAAATTGGAAATTTTTAAGGGACTTGGAAAAAATTTCAACTGGAATTTTAGCCATTTTTTTATGTGAAATTGTAAACATGTGGACATGGATTTTGAAAATTCTAGAGAGAATTTTAAAAGCTTCAACAGAATTTCAACAATTTTGAGAGGGATTTGAAAAGTTTCAATGGGAATGGGAAGAATTGGGACAAAAATTGGAAAATTTTTAAGGGACTTTGAAAAAATTTCAACTGGAATTTTAGCCATTTTTTGACATGAAATTGTAAACATGTGGACATGGATTTTGAAAATTCTAGAGAGAATTTTAAAAGCTTCAAGAGAATTTCTACAATTTTGAGAGGGATTTGAAAAGTTTCAATGGGAATGGGAAGAATTGGGACAAAAATTGGAAAATTTTTAAGGGACTTTGAAAAAATTTCAACTGGAATTTTAGCCATTTTTTGACGTGAAATTGTAAACATGTGGACATGGATTTGAAAATTCTAGAGAGAATTTTAAAAGCTTCAAGAGAATTTCAACAATTTTGAGAGGGATTTGAAAAGTTTCAATGGGAATGGGAAGAATTGGGACAAAAATTGGAAAATTTTTAAGGGACTTTGAAAAAATTTCAACTGGAATTTTAGCCATTTTTTGACGTGAAATTGTAAACATGTGGCCATGGATTTTGAAAATTCTAGAGAGAATTTTAAAAGCTTCAAGAGAATTTCAACAATTTTGAGAGGGATTTGAAAAGTTTCAATGGGAATGGGAAGAATTGGGACAAAAATTGGAAAATTTTTAAGGGACTTTGAAAAAATTTCAACTGGAATTTTAGCCATTTTTTGACGTGAAATTGTAAACATGTGGACATGGATTTTGAAAATTCTAGAGAGAATTTTAAAAGCTTCAAGAGAATTTCTACAATTTTGAGAGGGATTTGAAAAGTTTCAATGGGAATGGGAAGAATTAGGACAAAAATTGGAAAATTTTTAAGGGACTTTGAAAAAATTTCAACTGGAATTTTAGCCATTTTTTGACGTGAAATTGTAAACATGTGGACATGGATTTTGAAAATTCTAGAGAGAATTTTAAAAGCTTTAACAGAATTTCTACAATTTTGAGAGGGACTTGAAAAGTTTCAATGGGAATGGGAAGAATTGGGACAAAAATTGGAAAATTTTTAAGGGACTTTGAAAAAATTTCACTGGAATTTTAGCCATTTTTTTACGTGGAATTGTAAACATGTGGACATGGATTTTGAAAATTCTAGAGAGAATTTTAAAAGCTTCAAGAGAATTTCTACAATTTTGAGAGGGATTTGAAAAGTTTCAATGGGAATGGGAAGAATTGGGACAAAAATTGGAAATTTTTTAAGGGACTTTGAAAAAATTTCAACTGGAATTTTAGCAATTTTTTTATGTGAAATTGTAAACATGTGGACATGGATTTTGAAAATTCTAGAGAGAATTTTAAAAGCTTTACCAGAATTTCTACAATTTTGAGAGGGATTTGAAAAGTTTCAATGGGAATGGGAAGAATTGGGACAAAAATTGGAAAATTTTTAAGGGACTTTGAAAAAATTTCAACTGGAATTTTAGCCATTTTTTGACGTGAAATTGTAAACATGTGGACATGGATTTTGAAAATTCTAGAGAGAATTTTAAAAGCTTCAAGAGAATTTCAACAATTTTGAGAGGGATTTGAAAAGTTTCAATGGGAATGGGAAGAATTGGGACAAAAATTGGAAATTTTTTAAGGGACTTTGAAAAAATTTCAACTGGAATTTTAGCCATTTTTTGACGTGAAATTGTAAACATGTGGCCATGGATTTTGAAAATTCTAGAGAGAATTTTAAAAGCTTCAAGAGAATTTCAACAATTTTGAGAGGGATTTGAAAAGTTTCAATGGGAATGGGAAGAATTGGGACAAAAATTGGAAAATTTTTAAGGGACTTTGAAAAAATTTCAACTGGAATTTTAGCCATTTTTTGACATGAAATTGTAAACATGTGGACATGGATTTTGAAAATTCTAGAGAGAATTTTAAAAGCTTCAACAGAATTTCAACAATTTTGAGAGGGATTTGAAAAGTTTCAATGGGAATGGGAAGAATTGGGACAAAAATTGGAAAATTTTTAAGGGACTTTGAAAAAATTTCAACTGGAATTTTAGCCATTTTTTGACGTGAAATTGTAAACATGTGGCCATGGATTTTGAAAATTCTAGAGAGAATTTTAAAAGCTTCAAGAGAATTTCAACAATTTTGAGAGGGATTTGAAAAGTTTCAATGGGAATGGGAAGAATTGGGACAAAAATTGGAAAATTTTTAAGGGACTTTGAAAAAATTTCAACTGGAATTTTAGCCATTTTTTGACGTGAAATTGTAAACATGTGGACATGGATTTTGAAAATTCTAGAGAGAATTTTAAAAGCTTCAACAGAATTTCTACAATTTTGAGAGGGATTTGAAAAGTTTCAATGGGAATGGGGAGAATTGGGACAAAAATTGGGAAATTTTTAAGGGACTTTGAAAAAATTTCAACTGGAATTTTAGCAATTTTTTTATGTGAAATTGTAAACATGTGGACATGGATTTTGAAAATTCTAGAGAGAATTTTAAAAGCTTCAACAGAATTTCTACAATTTGAGAGGGATTTGAAAAGTTTCAATGGGAATGGGAAGAATTGGGACAAAAATTGGAAAATTTTTAAGGGACTTTGAAAAAATTTCAACTGGAATTTTAGCCATTTTTTGACGTGAAATTGTAAACATGTGGCCATGGATTTTGAAAATTCTAGAGAGAATTTTAAAAGCTTCAAGAGAATTTCAACAATTTTGAGAGGGATTTGAAAAGTTTCAATGGGAATGGGAAGAATTGGGACAAAAATTGGAAAATTTTTAAGGGACTTTGAAAAAATTTCAACTGGAATTTTAGCCATTTTTTTACGTGAAATTGTAAACATGTGGACATGGATTTTGAAAATTCTAGAGAGAATTTTAAAAGCTTCAACAGAATTTCAACAATTTTGAGAGGGATTTGAAAAGTTTCAATGGGAATGGGAAGAATTGGGACAAAAATTGGAAAATTTTTAAGGGACTTGGAAAAAATTTCAACTGGAATTTTAGCCATTTTTTGACGTGAAATTGTAAACATGTGGCCATGGATTTTGAAAATTCTAGAGAGAATTTTAAAAGCTTCAAGAGAATTTCAACAATTTTGAGAGGGATTTGAAAAGTTTCAATGGGAATGGGAAGAATTGGGACAAAAATTGGAAAATTTTTAAGGGACTTTGAAAAAATTTCAACTGGAATTTTAGCCATTTTTTGACGTGGAATTGTAAACATGTGGACATGGATTTTGAAAATTCTAGAGAGAATTTTAAAAGCTTCAAGAGAATTTCTACAATTTTGAGAGGGATTTGAAAAGTTTCAATGGGAATGGGAAGAATTGGGACAAAAATTGGAAAATTTTTAAGGGACTTTGAAAAAATTTCAACTGGAATTTTAGCCATTTTTTGACGTGAAATTGTAAACATGTGGCCATGGATTTTGAAAATTCTAGAGAGAATTTTAAAAGCTTCAAGAGAATTTCAACAATTTTGAGAGGGATTTGAAAAGTTTCAATGGGAATGGGAAGAATTGGGACAAAAATTGGAAAATTTTTAAGGGACTTTGAAAAAATTTCAACTGGAATTTTAGCCATTTTTTTACGTGAAATTGTAAACATGTGGACATGGATTTTGAAAATTCTAGAGAGAATTTTAAAAGCTTCAAGAGAATTTCAACAATTTTGAGAGGGATTTGAAAAGTTCCAATGGGAATGGGAAGAATTGGGACAAAAATTGGAAAATTTTTAAGGGACTTTGAAAAAATTTGAACTGGAATTTTAGCCATTTTTTGACGTGAAATTGTAAACATGTGGCCATGGATTTTGAAAATTCTAGAGAGAATTTTAAAAGCTTCAAGAGAATTTCAACAATTTTGAAAGGGATTTGAAAAGTTTCAATGGGAATGGGAAGAATTGGGACAAAAATTGGAAAATTTTTAAGGGACTTTGAAAAAATTTCAACTGGAATTTTAGCCATTTTTTGACGTGAAATTGTAAACATGTGGCCATGGATTTTGAAAATTCTAGAGAGAATTTTAAAAGCTTCAAGAGAATTTCAACAATTTTGAGAGGGATTTGAAAAGTTTCAATGGGAATGGGAAGAATTGGGACAAAAATTGGAAAATTTTTAAGGGACTTTGAAAAAATTTCAACTGGAATTTTAGCCATTTTTTGACGTGAAATTGTAAACATGTGGACATGGATTTTGAAAATTCTAGAGAGAATTTTAAAAGCTTCAACAGAATTTCAACAATTTTGAGAGGGATTTGAAAAGTTTCAATGGGAATGGGAAGAATTGGGACAAAAATTGGAAAATTTTTAAGGGACTTTGAAAAAATTTCAACTGGAATTTTAGCCATTTTTTGACGTGAAATTGTAAACATGTGGCCATGGATTTTGAAAATTCTAGAGAGAATTTTAAAAGCTTCAAGAGAATTTCAACAATTTTGAGAGGGATTTGAAAAGTTTCAATGGGAATGGGAAGAATTGGGACAAAAATTGGAAAATTTTTAAGGGACTTGGAAAAAATTTCAACTGGAATTTTAGCCATTTTTTGACGTGGAATTGTAAACATGTGGACATGGATTTTGAAAATTCTAGAGAGAATTTTAAAAGCTTCAAGAGAATTTCTACAATTTTGAGAGGGATTTGAAAAGTTTCAATGGGAATGGGAAGAATTGGGACAAAAATTGGAAATTTTTTAAGGGACTTTGAAAAAATTTCAACTGGAATTTTAGCCATTTTTTGACGTGAAATTGTAAACATGTGGACATGGATTTTGAAAATTCTAGAGAGAATTTTAAAAGCTTTAACAGAATTTCAACAATTTTGAGAGGGATTTGAAAAGTTTCAATGGGAATGGGAAGAATTGGGACAAAAATTGGAAAATTTTTAAGGGACTTTGAAAAAATTTCAACTGGAATTTTAGCCATTTTTTACGTGAAATTGTAAACATGTGGACATGGATTTTGAAAATTCTAGAGAGAATTTTAAAAGCTTCAAGAGAATTTCAACAATTTTGAGAGGGATTTGAAAAGTTTCAATGGGAATGGGAAGAATTGGGACAAAAATTGGAAAATTTTTTAAGGGACTTTGAAAAAATTTCAACTGGAATTTTAGCCATTTTTTGACGTGAAATTGTAAACATGTGGCCATGGATTTTGAAATTCTAGAGAGAATTTTAAAAGCTTCAAGAGAATTTCAACAATTTTGAGAGGGATTTGAAAAGTTTCAATGGGAATGGGAAGAATTGGGACAAAAATTGGAAAATTTTTAAGGGACTTTGAAAAAATTTCAACTGGAATTTTAGCCATTTTTTTATGTGAAATTGTAAACATGTGGCCATGGATTTTGAAAATTCTAGAGAGAATTTTAAAAGCTTCAAGAGAATTTCAACAATTTTGAGAGGGATTTGAAAAGTTTCAATGGGAATGGGAAGAATTGGGACAAAATTGGAAAATTTTTAAGGGACTTTGAAAAAATTTCAACTGGAATTTTAGCCATTTTTTGACGTGAAATTGTAAACATGTGGACATGGATTTTGAAAATTCTAGAGAGAATTTTAAAAGCTTCAAGAGAATTTCAACAATTTTGAGAGGGATTTGAAAAGTTTCAATGGGAATGGGAAGAATTGGGACAAAAATTGGAAAATTTTTAAGGGGACTTTGAAAAAATTTCAACTGGAATTTTAGCCATTTTTTTACGTGAAATTGTAAACATGTGGACATGGATTTTGAAAATTCTAGAGAGAATTTTAAAAGCTTCAAGAGAATTTCTACAATTTTGAGAGGGATTTGAAAAGTTTCAATGGGAATGGGAAGAATTGGGACAAAAATTGGAAATTTTTTAAGGGACTTTGAAAAAATTTCAACTGGAATTTTAGCCATTTTTTTACGTGAAATTGTAAACATGTGGCCATGGATTTTGAAAATTCTAGAGAGAATTTTAAAAGCTTCAAGAGAATTTCAACAATTTGGAGAGGGATTTGAAAAGTTTCAATGGGAATGGGAAGAATTGGGACAAAAATTGGAAAATTTTTAAGGGACTTTGAAAAAATTTCAACTGGAATTTTAGCCATTTTTTGACGTGAAATTGTAAACATGTGGACATGGATTTTGAAAATTCTAGAGAGAATTTTAAAAGCTTCAAGAGAATTTCTACAATTTTGAGAGGGATTTGAAAAGTTTCAATGGGAATGGGAAGAATTGGGACAAAAATTGGAAAATTTTTAAGGGACTTTGAAAAAATTTCAACTGGAATTTTAGCCATTTTTTGACGTGAAATTGTAAACATGTGGCCATGGATTTTGAAAATTCTAGAGAGAATTTTAAAAGCTTCAAGAGAATTTCAACAATTTTGAGAGGGATTTGAAAAGTTTCAATGGGAATGGGAAGAATTGGGACAAAAATTGGAAAATATTTAAGGGACTTTGAAAAAATTTCAACTGGAATTTTAGCCATTTTTTGACGTGAAATTGTAAACATGTGGACATGGATTTTGAAAATTCTAGAGAGAATTTTAAAAGCTTCAACAGAATTTCAACAATTTTGAGAGGGATTTGAAAAGTTTCAATGGGAATGGGAAGAATTGGGACAAAAATTGGAAAATTTTTAAGGGACTTGGAAAAAATTTCAACTGGAATTTTAGCCATTTTTTGACGTGAAATTGTAAACATGTGGCCATGGATTTTGAAAATTCTAGAGAGAATTTAAAAGCTTCAAGAGAATTTCAACAATTTGGAGAGGGATTTGAAAAGTTTCAATGGGAATGGGAAGAATTGGGACAAAAATTGGAAAATTTTTAAGGGACTTTGAAAAAATTTCAACTGGAATTTTAGCAATTTTTTTATGTGAAATTGTAAACATGTGGACATGGATTTTGAAAATTCTAGAGAGAATTTTAAAAGCTTCAAGAGAATTTCAACAATTTTGAGAGGGATTTGAAAAGTTTCAATGGGAATGGGAAGAATTGGGACAAAAATTGGAAATTTTTTAAGGGACTTTGAAAAAATTTCAACTGGAATTTTAGCCATTTTTTGACGTGAAATTGTAAACATGTGGCCATGGATTTTGAAAATTCTAGAGAGAATTTTAAAAGCTTCAAGAGAATTTCAACAATTTGGAGAGGGATTTGAAAAGTTTCAATGGGAATGGGAAGAATTGGGACAAAAATTGGAAAATTTTTAAGGGACTTTGAAAAAATTTCAACTGGAATTTTAGCCATTTTTTGACGTGAAATTGTAAACATGTGGACATGGATTTTGAAAATTCTAGAGAGAATTTTAAAAGCTTCAAGAGAATTTCAACAATTTTGAGAGGGATTTGAAAAGTTTCAATGGGAATGGGAAGAATTGGGACAAAAATTGGAAAATTTTTAAGGGACTTGGAAAAAATTTCAACTGGAATTTTAGCCATTTTTTGACGTGAAATTGTAAACATGTGGACATGGATTTTGAAAATTCTAGAGAGAATTTTAAAAGCTTCAACAGAATTTCTACAATTTTGAGAGGGATTTGAAAAGTTTCAATGGGAATGGGAAGAATTGGGACAAAAATTGGAAAATTTTTAAGGGACTTTGAAAAAATTTCAACTGGAATTTTAGCCATTTTTTGACGTGAAATTGTAAACATGTGGCCATGGATTTTGAAAATTCTAGAGAGAATTTTAAAAGCTTCAACAGAATTTCAACAATTTTGAGAGGGATTTGAAAAGTTTCAATGGGAATGGGAAGAATTGGGACAAAAATTGGAAAATTTTTAAGGGACTTTGAAAAAATTTCAACTGGAATTTTAGCCATTTTTTGACGTGAAATTGTAAACATGTGGACATGGATTTTGAAAATTCTAGAGAGAATTTTAAAAGCTTCAAGAGAATTTCTACAATTTTGAGAGGGATTTGAAAAGTTTCAATGGGAATGGGAAGAATTGGGACAAAAATTGGAAAATTTTTAAGGGACTTTGAAAAAATTTCAACTGGAATTTTAGCAATTTTTTTATGTGAAATTGTAAACATGTGGACATGGATTTTGAAAATTCTAGAGAGAATTTTAAAAGCTTCAAGAGAATTTCAACAATTTTGAGAGGGATTTGAAAAGTTTCAATGGGAATGGGAAGAATTGGGACAAAAATTGGAAATTTTTTAAGGGACTTTGAAAAAATTTCAACTGGAATTTTAGCCATTTTTTTACGTGAAATTGTAAACATGTGGCCATGGATTTTGAAAATTCTAGAGAGAATTTTAAAAGCTTCAACAGAATTTCAACAATTTTGAGAGGGATTTGAAAAGTTTCAATGGGAATGGGAAGAATTGGGACAAAAATTGGAAAATTTTTCAGGGACTTTGAAAAAATTTCAACTGGAATTTTAGCCATTTTTTGACGTGAAATTGTAAACATGTGGCCATGGATTTTGAAAATTCTAGAGAGAATTTTAAAAGCTTCAAGAGAATTTCAACAATTTTGAGAGGGATTTGAAAAGTTTCAATGGGAATGGGAAGAATTGGGACAAAAATTGGAAAATTTTTAAGGGACTTTGAAAAAATTTCAACTGGAATTTTAGCCATTTTTTGACGTGAAATTGTAAACATGTGGCCATGGATTTTGAAAATTCTAGAGAGAATTTTAAAAGCTTCAAGAGAATTTCAACAATTTTGAGAGGGATTTGAAAAGTTTCAATGGGAATGGGAAGAATTGGGACAAAAATTGGAAAATTTTTAAGGGACTTTGAAAAAATTTCAACTGGAATTTTAGCCATTTTTTGACGTGAAATTGTAAACATGTGGACATGGATTTTGAAAATTCTAGAGAGAATTTTAAAAGCTTCAACAGAATTTCAACAATTTTGAGAGGGATTTGAAAAGTTTCAATGGGAATGGGAAGAATTGGGACAAAAATTGGAAAATTTTTAAGGGACTTTGAAAAAATTTCAACTGGAATTTTAGCCATTTTTTGACGTGAAATTGTAAACATGTGGACATGGATTTTGAAAATTCTAGAGAGAATTTTAAAAGCTTCAAGAGAATTTCAACAATTTTGAGAGGGATTTGAAAAGTTTCAATGGGAATGGGAAGAATTGGGACAAAAATTGGAAAATTTTTAAGGGACTTTGAAAAAATTTCAACTGGAATTTTAGCCATTTTTTTACGTGAAATTGTAAACATGTGGACATGGATTTTGAAAATTCTAGAGAGAATTTTAAAAGCTTCAACAGAATTTCAACAATTTTGAGAGGGATTTGAAAAGTTTCAATGGGAATGGGAAGAATTGGGACAAAAATTGGAAAATTTTTAAGGGACTTTGAAAAAATTTCAACTGGAATTTTAGCCATTTTTTGACGTGAAATTGTAAACATGTGGACATGGATTTTGAAAATTCTAGAGAGAATTTTAAAAGCTTCAAGAGAATTTCAACAATTTTGAGAGGGATTTGAAAAGTTTCAATGGGAATGGGAAGAATTGGGACAAAAATTGGAAAATTTTTAAGGGACTTTGAAAAAATTTCAACTGGAATTTTAGCCATTTTTTGACGTGAAATTGTAAACATGTGGACATGGATTTTGAAAATTCTAGAGAGAATTTTAAAAGCTTCAACAGAATTTCAACAATTTTGAGAGGGATTTGAAAAGTTTCAATGGGAATGGGAAGAATTGGGACAAAAATTGGAAAATTTTTAAGGGACTTTGAAAAAATTTCAACTGGAATTTTAGCCATTTTTTGACGTGAAATTGTAAACATGTGGACATGGATTTTGAAAATTCTAGAGAGAATTTTAAAAGCTTTAACAGAATTTCTACAATTTTGAGAGGGATTTGAAAAGTTTCAATGGGAATGGGAAGAATTGGGACAAAAATGGGAAAATTTTTAAGGGACTTTGAAAAAATTTCAACTGGAATTTTAGCCATTTTTTGACATGAAATTGTAAACATGTGGCCATGGATTTTGAAAATTCTAGAGAGAATTTTAAAAGCTTCAACAGAATTTCTACAATTTTGAGAGGGATTTGAAAAGTTTCAATGGGAATGGGAAGAATTGGAACAAAAATTGGAAATTTTTTAAGGGACTTTGAAAAAATTTCAACTGGAATTTTAGCCATTTTTTGACGTGAAATTGTAAACATGTGGACATGGATTTTGAAAATTCTAGAGAGAATTTTAAAAGCTTCAAGAGAATTTCAACAATTTTGAGAGGGATTTGAAAAGTTTCAATGGGAATGGGAAGAATTGGGACAAAAATTGGAAAATTTTTAAGGGACTTTGAAAAAATTTCAACTGGAATTTTAGCCATTTTTTGACATGAAATTGTAAACATGTGGACATGGATTTTGAAAATTCTAGAGAGAATTTTAAAAGCTTCAAGAGAATTTCAACAATTTTGAGAGGGATTTGAAAAGTTTCAATGGGAATGGGAAGAATTGGGACAAAAATTGGAAAATTTTTAAGGGACTTTGAAAAAATTTCAACTGGAATTTTAGCCATTTTTTTACGTGAAATTGTAAACATGTGGACATGGATTTTGAAAATTCTAGAGAGAATTTTAAAAGCTTCAAGAGAATTTCAACAATTTTGAGAGGGATTTGAAAAGTTTCAATGGGAATGGGAAGAATTGGGACAAAAATTGGAAAATTTTTAAGGGACTTTGAAAAAATTTCAACTGAAATTTTAGCATTTTTTTTACGTGAAATTGTAAACATGTGGACATGGATTTTGAAAATTCTAGAGAGAATTTTAAAAGCTTCAACAGAATTTCAACAATTTTGAGAGGGATTTGTAAAGTTTCAATGGGAATGGGAAGAATTGGGACAAAAATTGGAAAATTTTTAAGGGACTTTGAAAAAATTTCAACTGGAATTTTAGCCATTTTTTGACGTGAAATTGTAAACATGTGGCCATGGATTTTGAAAATTCTAGAGAGAATTTTAAAAGCTTCAAGAGAATTTCTACAATTTTGAGAGGGATTTGAAAAGTTTCAATGGGAATGGGAAGAATTGGGACAAAAATTGGAAAATTTTTAAGGGACTTTGAAAAAATTTCAACTGGAATTTTAGCCATTTTTTGACGTGAAATTGTAAACATGTGGACATGGATTTTGAAAATTCTAGAGAGAATTTTAAAAGCTTCAACAGAATTTCTACAATTTTGAGAGGGATTTGAAAAGTTTCAATGGGAATGGGAAGAATTGGGACAAAAATTGGAAAATTTTTTAAGGGACTTTGAAAAAATTTCAACTGGAATTTTAGCCATTTTTTGACGTGAAATTGTAAACATGTGGACATGGATTTTGAAAATTCTAGAGAGAATTTTAAAAGCTTCAAGAGAATTTCTACAATTTTGAGAGGGATTTGAAAAGTTTCAATGGGAATGGGAAGAATTGGGACAAAAATTGGAAAATTTTTAAGGGACTTTGAAAAAATTTCAACTGGAATTTTAGCAATTTTTTTATGTGAAATTGTAAACATGTGGACATGGATTTTGAAAATTCTAGAGAGATTTTTAAAAGCTTCAAGAGAATTTCAACAATTTTGAGAGGGATTTGAAAAGTTTCAATGGGAATGGGAAGAATTGGGACAAAAATTGGAAAATTTTTAAGGGACTTTGAAAAAATTTCAACTGGAATTTTAGCCATTTTTTGTCGTGAAATTGTAAACATGTGGACATGGATTTTGAAAATTCTAGAGAGAATTTTAAAAGCTTCAAGAGAATTTCAACAATTTTGAGAGGGATTTGAAAAGTTTCAATGGGAATGGGAAGAATTGGGACAAAAATTGGAAATTTTTTAAGGGACTTTGAAAAAATTTCAACTGGAATTTTAGCCATTTTTTGACGTGAAATTGTAAACATGTGGCCATGGATTTTGAAAATTCTAGAGAGAATTTTAAAAGCTTCAACAGAATTTCTACAATTTTGAGAGGGATTTGAAAAGTTTCAATGGGAATGGGAAGAATTGGGACAAAAATTGGAAAATTTTTAAGGGACTTTGAAAAAATTTCAACTGGAATTTTAGCCATTTTTTGACATGAAATTGTAAACATGTGGACATGGATTTTGAAAATTCTAGAGAGAATTTTAAAAGCTTCAACAGAATTTCAACAATTTTGAGAGGGATTTGAAAAGTTTCAATGGGAATGGGAAGAATTGGGACAAAAATTGGAAAATTTTTAAGGGACTTTGAAAAAATTTCAACTGGAATTTTAGCCATTTTTTGACGTGAAATTGTAAACATGTGGACATGGATTTTGAAAATTCTAGAGAGAATTTTAAAAGCTTCAACAGAATTTCAACAATTTTGAGAGGGATTTGAAAAGTTTCAATGGGAATGGGAAGAATTGGGACAAAAATTGGAAAATTTTGAAGGGACTTTGAAAAAATTTCAACTGGAATTTTAGCCATTTTTTGACGTGAAATTGTAAACATGTGGCCATGGATTTTGAAAATTCTAGAGAGAATTTTAAAAGCTTCAAGAGAATTTCTACAATTTTGAGAGGGATTTGAAAAGTTTCAATGGGAATGGGAAGAATTGGGACAAAAATTGGAAAATTTTTAAGGGACTTTGAAAAAATTTCAACTGGAATTTTAGCAATTTTTTTATGTGAAATTGTAAACATGTGGACATGGATTTTGAAAATTCTAGAGTGAATTTTAAAAGCTTTAACAGAATTTCTACAATTTTGAGAGGGATTTGAAAAGTTTCAATGGGAATGGGAAGAATTGGGACAAAAATTGGAAAATTTTTAAGGGACTTTGGAAAAAATTTCAACTGGAATTTTAGCCATTTTTTTATGTGAAATTGTAAACATGTGGACATGGATTTTGAAAATTCTAGAGAGAATTTTAAAAGCTTCAACAGAATTTCAACAATTTTGAGAGGGATTTGAAAAGTTTCAATGGGAATGGGAAGAATTGGGACAAAAATTGGAAAATTTTTAAGGGACTTTGAAAAAATTTCAACTGGAATTTTAGCCATTTTTTGACATGAAATTGTAAACATGTGGACATGGATTTTGAAAATTCTAGAGAGAATTTTAAAAGCTTCAAGAGAATTTCTACAATTTTGAGAGGGATTTGAAAAGTTTCAATGGGAATGGGAAGAATTGGGACAAAAATTGGAAAATTTTTAAGGGACTTTGAAAAAATTTCAACTGGAATTTTAGCCATTTTTTGACGTGAAATTGTAAACATGTGGACATGGATTTTGAAAATTCTAGAGAGAATTTTAAAAGCTTCAAGAGAATTTCAACAATTTTGAGAGGGATTTGAAAAGTTTCAATGGGAATGGGAAGAATTGGGACAAAAATTGGAAAATTTTTAAGGGACTTTGAAAAAATTTCAACTGGAATTTTAGCCATTTTTTGACGTGAAATTGTAAACATGTGGCCATGGATTTTGAAAATTCTAGAGAGAATTTTAAAAGCTTCAAGAGAATTTCAACAATTTTGAGAGGGATTTGAAAAGTTTCAATGGGAATGGGAAGAATTGGGACAAAAATTGGAAAATTTTTAAGGGACTTTGAAAAAATTTCAACTGGAATTTTAGCCATTTTTTGACGTGAAATTGTAAACATGTGGCCATGGATTTTGAAAATTCTAGAGAGAATTTTAAAAGCTTCAAGAGAATTTCAACAATTTTGAGAGGGATTTGAAAAGTTTCAATGGGAATGGGAAGAATTGGGACAAAAATTGGAAAATTTTTAAGGGACTTTGAAAAAATTTCAACTGAAATTTTAGCATTTTTTTTACGTGAAATTGTAAACATGTGGACATGGATTTTGAAAATTCTAGAGAGAATTTTAAAAGCTTCAACAGAATTTCAACAATTTTGAGAGGGATTTGTAAAGTTTCAATGGGAATGGGAAGAATTGGGACAAAAATTGGAAAATTTTTAAGGGACTTTGAAAAAATTTCAACTGGAATTTTAGCCATTTTTTGACGTGAAATTGTAAACATGTGGCCATGGATTTTGAAAATTCTAGAGAGAATTTTAAAAGCTTCAACAGAATTTCAACAATTTTGAGAGGGATTTGAAAAGTTTCAATGGGAATGGGAAGAATTGGGACAAAAATTGGAAAATTTTTAAGGGACTTTGAAAAAATTTCAACTGGAATTTTAGCCATTTTTTGACGTGAAATTGTAAACATGTGGACATGGATTTTGAAAATTCTAGAGAGAATTTTAAAAGCTTCAACAGAATTTCTACAATTTTGAGAGGGATTTGAAAAGTTTCAATGGGAATGGGAAGAATTGGGACAAAAATTGGAAAATTTTTAAGGGACTTTGAAAAAATTTCAACTGGAATTTTAGCCATTTTTTGACGTGAAATTGTAAACATGTGGACATGGATTTTGAAAATTCTAGAGAGAATTTTAAAAGCTTCAAGAGAATTTCTACAATTTTGAGAGGGATTTGAAAAGTTTCAATGGGAATGGGAAGAATTGGGACAAAAATTGGAAAATTTTTAAGGGACTTTGAAAAAATTTCAACTGGAATTTTAGCAATTTTTTGACGTGAAATTGTAAACATGTGGACATGGATTTTGAAAATTCTAGAGAGATTTTTAAAAGCTTCAAGAGAATTTCAACAATTTTGAGAGGGATTTGAAAAGTTTCAATGGGAATGGGAAGAATTGGGACAAAAATTGGAAAATTTTTAAGGGACTTTGAAAAAATTTCAACTGGAATTTTAGCCATTTTTTGTCGTGAAATTGTAAACATGTGGACATGGATTTTGAAAATTCTAGAGAGAATTTTAAAAGCTTCAAGAGAATTTCAACAATTTTGAGAGGGATTTGAAAAGTTTCAATGGGAATGGGAAGAATTGGGACAAAAATTGGAAATTTTTTAAGGGACTTTGAAAAAATTTCAACTGGAATTTTAGCCATTTTTTGACGTGAAATTGTAAACATGTGGCCATGGATTTTGAAAATTCTAGAGAGAATTTTAAAAGCTTCAAGAGAATTTCAACAATTTTGAGAGGGATTTGAAAAGTTTCAATGGGAATGGGAAGAATTGGGACAAAAATTGGAAAATTTTTAAGGGACTTTGAAAAAATTTCAACTGGAATTTTAGCCATTTTTTGACATGAAATTGTAAACATGTGGACATGGATTTTGAAAATTCTAGAGAGAATTTTAAAAGCTTCAACAGAATTTCAACAATTTTGAGAGGGATTTGAAAAGTTTCAATGGGAATGGGAAGAATTGGGACAAAAATTGGAAAATTTTGAAGGGACTTTGAAAAAATTTCAACTGGAATTTTAGCCATTTTTTGACGTGAAATTGTAAACATGTGGCCATGGATTTTGAAAATTCTAGAGAGAATTTTAAAAGCTTCAAGAGAATTTCTACAATTTTGAGAGGGATTTGAAAAGTTTCAATGGGAATGGGAAGAATTGGGACAAAAATTGGAAAATTTTTAAGGGACTTTGAAAAAATTTCAACTGGAATTTTAGCAATTTTTTTATGTGAAATTGTAAACATGTGGACATGGATTTTGAAAATTCTAGAGTGAATTTTAAAAGCTTTAACAGAATTTCTACAATTTTGAGAGGGATTTGAAAAGTTTCAATGGGAATGGGAAGAATTGGGACAAAAATTGGAAAATTTTTAAGGGACTTGGAAAAAATTTCAACTGGAATTTTAGCCATTTTTTTATGTGAAATTGTAAACATGTGGACATGGATTTTGAAAATTCTAGAGAGAATTTTAAAAGCTTCAACAGAATTTCAACAATTTTGAGAGGGATTTGAAAAGTTTCAATGGGAATGGGAAGAATTGGGACAAAAATTGGAAAATTTTTAAGGGACTTTGAAAAAATTTCAACTGGAATTTTAGCCATTTTTTGACATGAAATTGTAAACATGTGGACATGGATTTTGAAAATTCTAGAGAGAATTTTAAAAGCTTCAAGAGAATTTCTACAATTTTGAGAGGGATTTGAAAAGTTTCAATGGGAATGGGAAGAATTGGGACAAAAATTGGAAAATTTTTAAGGGACTTTGAAAAAATTTCAACTGGAATTTTAGCCATTTTTTGACGTGAAATTGTAAACATGTGGACATGGATTTTGAAAATTCTAGAGAGAATTTTAAAAGCTTCAAGAGAATTTCAACAATTTTGAGAGGGATTTGAAAAGTTTCAATGGGAATGGGAAGAATTGGGACAAAAATTGGAAAATTTTTAAGGGACTTTGAAAAAATTTCAACTGGAATTTTAGCCATTTTTTGACGTGAAATTGTAAACATGTGGCCATGGATTTTGAAAATTCTAGAGAGAATTTTAAAAGCTTCAAGAGAATTTCAACAATTTTGAGAGGGATTTGAAAAGTTTCAATGGGAATGGGAAGAATTGGGACAAAAATTGGAAAATTTTTAAGGGACTTTGAAAAAATTTCAACTGGAATTTTAGCCATTTTTTGACGTGAAATTGTAAACATGTGGACATGGATTTTGAAAATTCTAGAGAGAATTTTAAAAGCTTCAAGAGAATTTCTACAATTTTGAGAGGGATTTGAAAAGTTTCAATGGGAATGGGAAGAATTAGGACAAAAATTGGAAAATTTTTAAGGGACTTTGAAAAAATTTCAACTGGAATTTTAGCCATTTTTTGACGTGAAATTGTAAACATGTGGACATGGATTTTGAAAATTCTAGAGAGAATTTTAAAAGCTTTAACAGAATTTCTACAATTTTGAGAGGGACTTGAAAAGTTTCAATGGGAATGGGAAGAATTGGGACAAAAATTGGAAAATTTTTAAGGGACTTTGAAAAAATTTCAACTGGAATTTTAGCCATTTTTTTACGTGGAATTGTAAACATGTGGACATGGATTTTGAAAATTCTAGAGAGAATTTTAAAAGCTTCAAGAGAATTTCTACAATTTTGAGAGGGATTTGAAAAGTTTCAATGGGAATGGGAAGAATTGGGACAAAAATTGGAAATTTTTTAAGGGACTTTGAAAAAATTTCAACTGGAATTTTAGCAATTTTTTTATGTGAAATTGTAAACATGTGGACATGGATTTTGAAAATTCTAGAGAGAATTTTAAAAGCTTTACCAGAATTTCTACAATTTTGAGAGGGATTTGAAAAGTTTCAATGGGAATGGGAAGAATTGGGACAAAAATTGGAAAATTTTTAAGGGACTTTGAAAAAATTTCAACTGGAATTTTAGCCATTTTTTGACGTGAAATTGTAAACATGTGGACATGGATTTTGAAAATTCTAGAGAGAATTTTAAAAGCTTCAAGAGAATTTCTACAATTTTGAGAGGGATTTGAAAAGTTTCAATGGGAATGGGAAGAATTAGGACAAAAATTGGAAAATTTTTAAGGGACTTTGAAAAAATTTCAACTGGAATTTTAGCCATTTTTTGACGTGAAATTGTAAACATGTGGACATGGATTTTGAAAATTCTAGAGAGAATTTTAAAAGCTTTAACAGAATTTCTACAATTTTGAGAGGGACTTGAAAAGTTTCAATGGGAATGGGAAGAATTGGGACAAAAATTGGAAAATTTTTAAGGGACTTTGAAAAAATTTCAACTGGAATTTTAGCCATTTTTTTACGTGGAATTGTAAACATGTGGACATGGATTTTGAAAATTCTAGAGAGAATTTTAAAAGCTTCAAGAGAATTTCTACAATTTTGAGAGGGATTTGAAAAGTTTCAATGGGAATGGGAAGAATTGGGACAAAAATTGGAAATTTTTTAAGGGACTTTGAAAAAATTTCAACTGGAATTTTAGCAATTTTTTTATGTGAAATTGTAAACATGTGGACATGGATTTTGAAAATTCTAGAGAGAATTTTAAAAGCTTTACCAGAATTTCTACAATTTTGAGAGGGATTTGAAAAGTTTCAATGGGAATGGGAAGAATTGGGACAAAAATTGGAAAATTTTTAAGGGACTTTGAAAAAATTTCAACTGGAATTTTAGCCATTTTTTGACGTGAAATTGTAAACATGTGGACATGGATTTTGAAAATTCTAGAGAGAATTTTAAAAGCTTCAAGAGAATTTCAACAATTTTGAGAGGGATTTGAAAAGTTTCAATGGGAATGGGAAGAATTGGGACAAAAATTGGAAAATTTTTAAGGGACTTTGAAAAAATTTCAACTGGAATTTTAGCCATTTTTTGACGTGAAATTGTAAACATGTGGCCATGGATTTTGAAAATTCTAGAGAGAATTTTAAAAGCTTCAAGAGAATTTCAACAATTTTGAGAGGGATTTGAAAAGTTTCAATGGGAATGGGAAGAATTGGGACAAAAATTGGAAAATTTTTAAGGGACTTTGAAAAAATTTCAACTGGAATTTTAGCCATTTTTTGACATGAAATTGTAAACATGTGGACATGGATTTTGAAAATTCTAGAGAGAATTTTAAAAGCTTCAACAGAATTTCAACAATTTTGAGAGGGATTTGAAAAGTTTCAATGGGAATGGGAAGAATTGGGACAAAAATTGGAAAATTTTTAAGGGACTTTGAAAAAATTTCAACTGGAATTTTAGCCATTTTTTGACGTGAAATTGTAAACATGTGGCCATGGATTTTGAAAATTCTAGAGAGAATTTTAAAAGCTTCAAGAGAATTTCAACAATTTTGAGAGGGATTTGAAAAGTTTCAATGGGAATGGGAAGAATTGGGACAAAAATTGGAAAATTTTTAAGGGACTTTGAAAAAATTTCAACTGGAATTTTAGCCATTTTTTGACGTGAAATTGTAAACATGTGGACATGGATTTTGAAAATTCTAGAGAGAATTTTAAAAGCTTCAACAGAATTTCTACAATTTTGAGAGGGATTTGAAAAGTTTCAATGGGAATGGGGAGAATTGGGACAAAAATTGGGAAATTTTTAAGGGACTTTGAAAAAATTTCAACTGGAATTTTAGCAATTTTTTTATGTGAAATTGTAAACATGTGGACATGGATTTTGAAAATTCTAGAGAGAATTTTAAAAGCTTCAACAGAATTTCTACAATTTTGAGAGGGATTTGAAAAGTTTCAATGGGAATGGGAAGAATTGGGACAAAAATTGGAAAATTTTTAAGGGACTTTGAAAAAATTTCAACTGGAATTTTAGCCATTTTTTGACGTGAAATTGTAAACATGTGGCCATGGATTTTGAAAATTCTAGAGAGAATTTTAAAAGCTTCAAGAGAATTTCAACAATTTTGAGAGGGATTTGAAAAGTTTCAATGGGAATGGGAAGAATTGGGACAAAAATTGGAAAATTTTTAAGGGACTTTGAAAAAATTTCAACTGGAATTTTAGCCATTTTTTTACGTGAAATTGTAAACATGTGGACATGGATTTTGAAAATTCTAGAGAGAATTTTAAAAGCTTCAACAGAATTTCAACAATTTTGAGAGGGATTTGAAAAGTTTCAATGGGAATGGGAAGAATTGGGACAAAAATTGGAAAATTTTTAAGGGACTTGGAAAAAATTTCAACTGGAATTTTAGCCATTTTTTGACGTGAAATTGTAAACATGTGGCCATGGATTTTGAAAATTCTAGAGAGAATTTTAAAAGCTTCAAGAGAATTTCAACAATTTTGAGAGGGATTTGAAAAGTTTCAATGGGAATGGGAAGAATTGGGACAAAAATTGGAAAATTTTTAAGGGACTTTGAAAAAATTTCAACTGGAATTTTAGCCATTTTTTGACGTGGAATTGTAAACATGTGGACATGGATTTTGAAAATTCTAGAGAGAATTTTAAAAGCTTCAAGAGAATTTCTACAATTTTGAGAGGGATTTGAAAAGTTTCAATGGGAATGGGAAGAATTGGGACAAAAATTGGAAAATTTTTAAGGGACTTTGAAAAAATTTCAACTGGAATTTTAGCCATTTTTTGACGTGAAATTGTAAACATGTGGCCATGGATTTTGAAAATTCTAGAGAGAATTTTAAAAGCTTCAAGAGAATTTCAACAATTTTGAGAGGGATTTGAAAAGTTTCAATGGGAATGGGAAGAATTGGGACAAAAATTGGAAAATTTTTAAGGGACTTTGAAAAAATTTCAACTGGAATTTTAGCCATTTTTTTACGTGAAATTGTAAACATGTGGACATGGATTTTGAAAATTCTAGAGAGAATTTTAAAAGCTTCAAGAGAATTTCAACAATTTTGAGAGGGATTTGAAAAGTTCCAATGGGAATGGGAAGAATTGGGACAAAAATTGGAAAATTTTTAAGGGACTTTGAAAAAATTTGAACTGGAATTTTAGCCATTTTTTGACGTGAAATTGTAAACATGTGGCCATGGATTTTGAAAATTCTAGAGAGAATTTTAAAAGCTTCAAGAGAATTTCAACAATTTTGAAAGGGATTTGAAAAGTTTCAATGGGAATGGGAAGAATTGGGACAAAAATTGGAAAATTTTTAAGGGACTTTGAAAAAATTTCAACTGGAATTTTAGCCATTTTTTGACGTGAAATTGTAAACATGTGGCCATGGATTTTGAAAATTCTAGAGAGAATTTTAAAAGCTTCAAGAGAATTTCAACAATTTTGAGAGGGATTTGAAAAGTTTCAATGGGAATGGGAAGAATTGGGACAAAAATTGGAAAATTTTTAAGGGACTTTGAAAAAATTTCAACTGGAATTTTAGCCATTTTTTGACGTGAAATTGTAAACATGTGGACATGGATTTTGAAAATTCTAGAGAGAATTTTAAAAGCTTCAACAGAATTTCAACAATTTTGAGAGGGATTTGAAAAGTTTCAATGGGAATGGGAAGAATTGGGACAAAAATTGGAAAATTTTTAAGGGACTTTGAAAAAATTTCAACTGGAATTTTAGCCATTTTTTGACGTGAAATTGTAAACATGTGGCCATGGATTTTGAAAATTCTAGAGAGAATTTTAAAAGCTTCAAGAGAATTTCAACAATTTTGAGAGGGATTTGAAAAGTTTCAATGGGAATGGGAAGAATTGGGACAAAAATTGGAAAATTTTTAAGGGACTTGGAAAAAATTTCAACTGGAATTTTAGCCATTTTTTGACGTGGAATTGTAAACATGTGGACATGGATTTTGAAAATTCTAGAGAGAATTTTAAAAGCTTCAAGAGAATTTCTACAATTTTGAGAGGGATTTGAAAAGTTTCAATGGGAATGGGAAGAATTGGGACAAAAATTGGAAATTTTTTAAGGGACTTTGAAAAAATTTCAACTGGAATTTTAGCCATTTTTTGACGTGAAATTGTAAACATGTGGACATGGATTTTGAAAATTCTAGAGAGAATTTTAAAAGCTTTAACAGAATTTCAACAATTTTGAGAGGGATTTGAAAAGTTTCAATGGGAATGGGAAGAATTGGGACAAAAATTGGAAAATTTTTAAGGGACTTTGAAAAAATTTCAACTGGAATTTTAGCCATTTTTTACGTGAAATTGTAAACATGTGGACATGGATTTTGAAAATTCTAGAGAGAATTTTAAAAGCTTCAAGAGAATTTCAACAATTTTGAGAGGGATTTGAAAAGTTTCAATGGGAATGGGAAGAATTGGGACAAAAATTGGAAAATTTTTAAGGGACTTTGAAAAAATTTCAACTGGAATTTTAGCCATTTTTTGACGTGAAATTGTAAACATGTGGCCATGGATTTTGAAAATTCTAGAGAGAATTTTAAAAGCTTCAAGAGAATTTCAACAATTTTGAGAGGGATTTGAAAAGTTTCAATGGGAATGGGAAGAATTGGGACAAAAATTGGAAAATTTTTAAGGGACTTTGAAAAAATTTCAACTGGAATTTTAGCCATTTTTTTATGTGAAATTGTAAACATGTGGCCATGGATTTTGAAAATTCTAGAGAGAATTTTAAAAGCTTCAAGAGAATTTCAACAATTTTGAGAGGGATTTGAAAAGTTTCAATGGGAATGGGAAGAATTGGGACAAAAATTGGAAAATTTTTAAGGGACTTTGAAAAAATTTCAACTGGAATTTTAGCCATTTTTTGACGTGAAATTGTAAACATGTGGACATGGATTTTGAAAATTCTAGAGAGAATTTTAAAAGCTTCAAGAGAATTTCAACAATTTTGAGAGGGATTTGAAAAGTTTCAATGGGAATGGGAAGAATTGGGACAAAAATTGGAAAATTTTTAAGGGACTTTGAAAAAATTTCAACTGGAATTTTAGCCATTTTTTTACGTGAAATTGTAAACATGTGGACATGGATTTTGAAAATTCTAGAGAGAATTTTAAAAGCTTCAAGAGAATTTCTACAATTTTGAGAGGGATTTGAAAAGTTTCAATGGGAATGGGAAGAATTGGGACAAAAATTGGAAAATTTTTAAGGGACTTTGAAAAAATTTCAACTGGAATTTTAGCAATTTTTTTATGTGAAATTGTAAACATGTGGACATGGATTTTGAAAATTCTAGAGATAATTTTAAAAGCTTCAAGAGAATTTCAACAATTTTGAGAGGGATTTGAAAAGTTTCAATGGGAATGGGAAGAATTGGGACAAAAATTGGAAATTTTTTAAGGGACTTTGAAAAAATTTCAACTGGAATTTTAGCCATTTTTTGACGTGAAATTGTAAACATGTGGCCATGGATTTTGAAAATTCTAGAGAGAATTTTAAAAGCTTCAAGAGAATTTCAACAATTTTGAGAGGGATTTGAAAAGTTTCAATGGGAATGGGAAGAATTGGGACAAAAATTGGAAAATTTTTAAGGGACTTTGAAAAAATTTCAACTGGAATTTTAGCCATTTTTTTACGTGAAATTGTAAACATGTGGACATGGATTTTGAAAATTCTAGAGAGAATTTTAAAAGCTTCAAGAGAATTTCTACAATTTTGAGAGGGATTTGAAAAGTTTCAATGGGAATGGGAGAATTGGGACAAAAATTGGAAAATTTTTAAGGGACTTTGAAAAAATTTCAACTGGAATTTTAGCAATTTTTTTATGTGAAATTGTAAACATGTGGACATGGATTTTGAAAATTCTAGAGATAATTTTAAAAGCTTCAAGAGAATTTCAACAATTTTGAGAGGGATTTGAAAAGTTTCAATGGGAATGGGAAGAATTGGGACAAAAATTGGAAATTTTTTAAGGGACTTTGAAAAAATTTCAACTGGAATTTTAGCCATTTTTTTACGTGAAATTGTAAACATGTGGCCATGGATTTTGAAAATTCTAGAGAGAATTTTAAAAGCTTCAAGAGAATTTCAACAATTTGGAGAGGGATTTGAAAAGTTTCAATGGGAATGGGAAGAATTGGGACAAAAATTGGAAAATTTTTAAGGGACTTTGAAAAAATTTCAACTGGAATTTTAGCCATTTTTTGACGTGAAATTGTAAACATGTGGACATGGATTTTGAAAATTCTAGAGAGAATTTTAAAAGCTTCAAGAGAATTTCTACAATTTTGAGAGGGATTTGAAAAGTTTCAATGGGAATGGGAAGAATTGGGACAAAAATTGGAAAATTTTTAAGGGACTTTGAAAAAATTTCAACTGGAATTTTAGCCATTTTTTGACGTGAAATTGTAAACATGTGGCCATGGATTTTGAAAATTCTAGAGAGAATTTTAAAAGCTTCAAGAGAATTTCAACAATTTTGAGAGGGATTTGAAAAGTTTCAATGGGAATGGGAAGAATTGGGACAAAAATTGGAAAATATTTAAGGGACTTTGAAAAAATTTCAACTGGAATTTTAGCCATTTTTTGACGTGAAATTGTAAACATGTGGACATGGATTTTGAAAATTCTAGAGAGAATTTTAAAAGCTTCAACAGAATTTCAACAATTTTGAGAGGGATTTGAAAAGTTTCAATGGGAATGGGAAGAATTGGGACAAAAATTGGAAAATTTTTAAGGGACTTGGAAAAAATTTCAACTGGAATTTTAGCCATTTTTTGACGTGAAATTGTAAACATGTGGCCATGGATTTTGAAAATTCTAGAGAGAATTTTAAAAGCTTCAAGAGAATTTCAACAATTTGGAGAGGGATTTGAAAAGTTTCAATGGGAATGGGAAGAATTGGGACAAAAATTGGAAAATTTTTAAGGGACTTTGAAAAAATTTCAACTGGAATTTTAGCAATTTTTTTATGTGAAATTGTAAACATGTGGACATGGATTTTGAAAATTCTAGAGAGAATTTTAAAAGCTTCAAGAGAATTTCAACAATTTTGAGAGGGATTTGAAAAGTTTCAATGGGAATGGGAAGAATTGGGACAAAAATTGGAAATTTTTAAGGGACTTTGAAAAAATTTCAACTGGAATTTTAGCCATTTTTTGACGTGAAATTGTAAACATGTGGCCATGGATTTTGAAAATTCTAGAGAGAATTTTAAAAGCTTCAAGAGAATTTCAACAATTTGGAGAGGGATTTGAAAAGTTTCAATGGGAATGGGAAGAATTGGGACAAAAATTGGAAAATTTTTAAGGGACTTTGAAAAAATTTCAACTGGAATTTTAGCCATTTTTTGACGTGAAATTGTAAACATGTGGACATGGATTTTGAAAATTCTAGAGAGAATTTTAAAAGCTTCAAGAGAATTTCAACAATTTTGAGAGGGATTTGAAAAGTTTCAATGGGAATGGGAAGAATTGGGACAAAAATTGGAAAATTTTTAAGGGACTTGGAAAAAATTTCAACTGGAATTTTAGCCATTTTTTGACGTGAAATTGTAAACATGTGGACATGGATTTTGAAAATTCTAGAGAGAATTTTAAAAGCTTCAACAGAATTTCTACAATTTTGAGAGGGATTTGAAAAGTTTCAATGGGAATGGGAAGAATTGGGACAAAAATTGGAAAATTTTTAAGGGACTTTGAAAAAATTTCAACTGGAATTTTAGCCATTTTTTGACGTGAAATTGTAAACATGTGGCCATGGATTTTGAAAATTCTAGAGAGAATTTTAAAAGCTTCAACAGAATTTCAACAATTTTGAGAGGGATTTGAAAAGTTTCAATGGGAATGGGAAGAATTGGGACAAAAATTGGAAAATTTTTAAGGGACTTTGAAAAAATTTCAACTGGAATTTTAGCCATTTTTTGACGTGAAATTGTAAACATGTGGACATGGATTTTGAAAATTCTAGAGAGAATTTTAAAAGCTTCAAGAGAATTTCTACAATTTTGAGAGGGATTTGAAAAGTTTCAATGGGAATGGGAAGAATTGGGACAAAAATTGGAAAATTTTTAAGGGACTTTGAAAAAATTTCAACTGGAATTTTAGCAATTTTTTTATGTGAAATTGTAAACATGTGGACATGGATTTTGAAAATTCTAGAGAGAATTTTAAAAGCTTCAAGAGAATTTCAACAATTTTGAGAGGGATTTGAAAAGTTTCAATGGGAATGGGAAGAATTGGGACAAAAATTGGAAATTTTTTAAGGGACTTTGAAAAAATTTCAACTGGAATTTTAGCCATTTTTTTACGTGAAATTGTAAACATGTGGCCATGGATTTTGAAAATTCTAGAGAGAATTTTAAAAGCTTCAACAGAATTTCAACAATTTTGAGAGGGATTTGAAAAGTTTCAATGGGAATGGGAAGAATTGGGACAAAAATTGGAAAATTTTTCAGGGACTTTGAAAAAATTTCAACTGGAATTTTAGCCATTTTTTGACGTGAAATTGTAAACATGTGGCCATGGATTTTGAAAATTCTAGAGAGAATTTTAAAAGCTTCAAGAGAATTTCAACAATTTTGAGAGGGATTTGAAAAGTTTCAATGGGAATGGGAAGAATTGGGACAAAAATTGGAAAATTATTAAGGGACTTTGAAAAAATTTCAACTGGAATTTTAGCCATTTTTTGACGTGAAATTGTAAACATGTGGCCATGGATTTTGAAAATTCTAGAGAGAATTTTAAAAGCTTCAAGAGAATTTCAACAATTTTGAGAGGGATTTGAAAAGTTTCAATGGGAATGGGAAGAATTGGGACAAAAATTGGAAAATTTTTAAGGGACTTTGAAAAAATTTCAACTGGAATTTTAGCCATTTTTTGACGTGAAATTGTAAACATGTGGACATGGATTTTGAAAATTCTAGAGAGAATTTTAAAAGCTTCAACAGAATTTCAACAATTTTGAGAGGGATTTGAAAAGTTTCAATGGGAATGGGAAGAATTGGGACAAAAATTGGAAAATTTTTAAGGGACTTTGAAAAAATTTCAACTGGAATTTTAGCCATTTTTTGACGTGAAATTGTAAACATGTGGACATGGATTTTGAAAATTCTAGAGAGAATTTTAAAAGCTTCAAGAGAATTTCAACAATTTTGAGAGGGATTTGAAAAGTTTCAATGGGAATGGGAAGAATTGGGACAAAAATTGGAAAATTTTTAAGGGACTTTGAAAAAATTTCAACTGGAATTTTAGCCATTTTTTTACGTGAAATTGTAAACATGTGGACATGGATTTTGAAAATTCTAGAGAGAATTTTAAAAGCTTCAAGAGAATTTCTACAATTTTGAGAGGGATTTGAAAAGTTTCAATGGGAATGGGAAGAATTGGGACAAAAATTGGAAAATTTTTAAGGGACTTTGAAAAAATTTCAACTGGAATTTTAGCAATTTTTTTATGTGAAATTGTAAACATGTGGACATGGATTTTGAAAATTCTAGAGAGAATTTTAAAAGCTTCAAGAGAATTTCAACAATTTTGAGAGGGATTTGAAAAGTTTCAATGGGAATGGGAAGAATTGGGACAAAAATTGGAAAATTTTTAAGGGACTTTGAAAAAATTTCAACTGGAATTTTAGCCATTTTTTGACGTGAAATTGTAAACATGTGGACATGGATTTTGAAAATTCTAGAGAGAATTTTAAAAGCTTCAACAGAATTTCAACAATTTTGAGAGGGATTTGAAAAGTTTCAATGGGAATGGGAAGAATTGGGACAAAAATTGGAAAATTTTTAAGGGACTTTGAAAAAATTTCAACTGGAATTTTAGCCATTTTTTGACGTGAAATTGTAAACATGTTGAAGTGGATTTTGAAAATTCTAGAGAGAATTTTAAAAGCTTCAAGAGAATTTCAACAATTTTGAGAGGGATTTGAAAAGTTTCAATGGGAATGGGAAGAATTGGGACAAAAATTGGAAAATTTTTAAGGGACTTTGAAAAAATTTCAACTGGAATTTTAGCCATTTTTTGACGTGAAATTGTAAACATGTGGACATGGACTTTGAAAATTCTAGAGAGAATTTTAAAAGCTTCAAGAGAATTTCAACAATTTTGAGAGGGATTTGAAAAGTTTCAATGGGAATGGGAAGAATTGGGACAAAAATTGGAAAATTTTTCAGGGACTTTGAAAAAATTTCAACTGGAATTTTAGCCATTTTTTGACGTGAAATTGTAAACATGTGGCCATGGATTTTGAAAATTCTAGAGAGAATTTTAAAAGCTTCAAGAGAATTTCAACAATTTTGAGAGGGATTTGAAAAGTTTCAATGGGAATGGGAAGAATTGGGACAAAAATTGGAAAATTTTTAAGGGACTTTGAAAAAATTTCAACTGGAATTTTAGCCATTTTTTGACGTGAAATTGTAAACATGTGGCCATGGATTTTGAAAATTCTAGAGAGAATTTTAAAAGCTTCAAGAGAATTTCAACAATTTTGAGAGGGATTTGAAAAGTTTCAATGGGAATGGGAAGAATTGGGACAAAAATTGGAAAATTTTTAAGGGACTTTGAAAAAATTTCAACTGGAATTTTAGCCATTTTTTGACGTGAAATTGTAAACATGTGGACATGGATTTTGAAAATTCTAGAGAGAATTTTAAAAGCTTCAACAGAATTTCAACAATTTTGAGAGGGATTTGAAAAGTTTCAATGGGAATGGGAAGAATTGGGACAAAAATTGGAAAATTTTTAAGGGACTTTGAAAAAATTTCAACTGGAATTTTAGCCATTTTTTGACATGAAATTGTAAACATGTGGACATGGATTTTGAAAATTCTAGAGAGAATTTTAAAAGCTTCAAGAGAATTTCAACAATTTTGAGAGGGATTTGAAAAGTTTCAATGGGAATGGGAAGAATTGGGACAAAAATTGGAAAATTTTTAAGGGACTTTGAAAAAATTTCAACTGGAATTTTAGCCATTTTTTTACGTGAAATTGTAAACATGTGGACATGGATTTTGAAAATTCTAGAGAGAATTTTAAAAGCTTCAAGAGAATTTCTACAATTTTGAGAGGGATTTGAAAAGTTTCAATGGGAATGGGAAGAATTGGGACAAAAATTGGAAAATTTTTAAGGGACTTTGAAAAAATTTCAACTGGAATTTTAGCCATTTTTTGTCGTGAAATTGTAAACATGTGGACATGGATTTTGAAAATTCTAGAGAGAATTTTAAAAGCTTCAAGAGAATTTCAACAATTTTGAGAGGGATTTGAAAAGTTTCAATGGGAATGGGAAGAATTGGGACAAAAATTGGAAAATTTTTAAGGGACTTTGAAAAAATTTCAACTGGAATTTTAGCCATTTTTTGACGTGAAATTGTAAACATGTGGCCATGGATTTTGAAAATTCTAGAGAGAATTTTAAAAGCTTCAACAGAATTTCAACAATTTTGAGAGGGATTTGAAAAGTTTCAATGGGAATGGGAAGAATTGGGACAAAAATTGGAAAATTTTTAAGGGACTTTGAAAAAATTTCAACTGGAATTTTAGCCATTTTTTTACGTGAAATTGTAAACATGTTGAAGTGGATTTTGAAAATTCTAGAGAGAATTTTAAAAGCTTCAAGAGAATTTCAACAATTTTGAGAGGGATTTGAAAAGTTTCAATGGGAATGGGAAGAATTGGGACAAAAATTGGAAATTTTTAAGGGACTTTGAAAAAATTTCAACTGGAATTTTAGCCATTTTTTGACGTGAAATTGTAAACATGTGGACATGGACTTTGAAAATTCTAGAGAGAATTTTAAAAGCTTCAACAGAATTTCAACAATTTTGAGAGGGATTTGAAAAGTTTCAATGGGAATGGGGAGAATTGGGACAAAAATTGGAAAATTTTTAAGGGACTTTGAAAAAATTTCAACTGGAATTTTAGCCATTTTTTGACCTGAAATTGTAAACATGTGGACATGGATTTTGAAAATTCTAGAGAGAATTTTAAAAGCTTCAACAGAATTTCAACAATTTTGAGAGGGATTTGAAAAGTTTCAATGGGAATGGGAAGAATTGGGACAAAAATTGGAAAATTTTTAAGGGACTTTGAAAAAATTTCAACTGGAATTTTAGCCATTTTTTGACGTGAAATTGTAAACATGTGGCCATGGATTTTGAAAATTCTAGAGAGAATTTTAAAAGCTTCAAGAGAATTTCAACAATTTTGAGAGGGATTTGAAAAGTTTCAATGGGAATGGGAAGAATTGGGACAAAAATTGGAAAATTTTTAAGGGACTTTGAAAAAATTTCAACTGGAATTTTAGCCATTTTTTTACGTGAACTTGTAAACATGTGGACATGGATTTTGAAAATTCTAGAGAGAATTTTAAAAGCTTCAAGAGAATTTCAACAATTTTGAGAGGGATTTGAAAAGTTTCAATGGGAATGGGAAGAATTGGGACAAAAATTGGAAAATTTTTAAGGGACTTTGAAAAAATTTCAACTGGAATTTTAGCCATTTTTTGACGTGAAATTGTAAACATGTGGACATGGATTTTGAAAATTCTAGAGAGAATTTTAAAAGCTTCAAGAGAATTTCAACAATTTTGAGAGGGATTTGAAAAGTTTCAAT